>NC_053390.1:607074909-607366798 GCF_905171765.1 Bufo bufo
CTGTGCTGTTTGTGTAGTTAATATCACGCTTATGTTGTACTGCAAAGAGCAGAGAAACAGCTGACATATTTCTAGTTGCAGTGTGGGGTATGTCTGAAATACAGTTGAAACCAGAAGTTTACATACACTATATAAAAAGATACATGTGCATGTTTTTCTCAATATCTGACATGAAATCAGAATAAACCTTTCCTGTTTTTGGTCAATTAGGATTACCATCATTATTATTATTTGCCAAATGCCAGAATAATGAGAGAGAGAGAGAGAGAGAGAGAGAGAATGTTTTAAGGCATTTTTATTACTTTCTGCAAAGTCAAACGTTTACATACAGTTGCAAGAAAAAGTATGTGAAACCTTTGGAATGATATGGATTTCTGCACAAATTGGTCATAAAATGTGATCTGATCTTCATCTAAGTCACAATAATAGACAATCACAGTCTGCTTAAACTAATAACACACAAAGAATTAAATGTTACCATGTTTTTATTGAACACACCATGTAAACATTCACAGTGCAGGTGTAAAAAGTATGTGAACCCCTAGACTAATGACATCTCCAAGAGCTAATTAGAGTGAGGTGTCAGACAACTGGAGTCCAATCAATGAGATGAGATTGGAGGTGTTGGTTACAGCTGCCCTGCCCTATAAAAAAACACACACCAGTTCTGGGTTTGCTTTTCACAAGAAGCATTGCCTGATGTGAATGATGCCTCGCACAAAAGAGCTCTCAGAAGACCTACGATTAAGAATTGTTGACTTGCATAAAGCTGGAAAGGGTTATAAAAGTATCTCCAAAAGCCTTGCTGTTCATCAGTCCACGGTAAGACAAATTGTCTATAAATGGAGAAAGTTCAGCACTGCTGCTACTCTCCCTAGGAGTGGCCGTCCTGTAAAGATGACTTCAAGAGCGCAGCGCAGACTGCTCAATGAGGTGAAGAAGAATCCTAGAGTGTCAGCTAAAGACTTACAAAAGTCTCTGGCATATGCTAACATCCCTGTTAGCGAATCTACGATACGTAAAACACTAAACAAGAATGGATTTCATGGGAGGATACCATAGAGGAAGCCACTGCTGTCCAAAAAAAACATTGCTGCACGTTTACAGTTTGCACAAGAGCACCTGGATGTTCCACAGCAGTACTGGCAAAATATTCTGTGGACAGATGAAACCAAAGTTGAGTTGTTTGGAAGAAACACACAACACTCTGTGTGGAGAAAAAGAGGCACAGCACACCAACATCAAAACCTCATCCCAACTGTGAAGTATGGTGGTGGGGGCATCATGGTTTAGGGCTGCTTTGCTGCGTCAGGGCCTGGACGGATTGCTATCATCGAAGAAAAAATGAATTCACAAGTTTATCAAAACATTTTGCAGGAGAACTTAAGGCCATCTGTCCACCAGCTGAAGCTCAACAGAAGATGGGTGTTGCAACAGGACAACGACCCAAAGCATAGAAGTAAATCAACAACAGAATGGCTTAAACAGAAGAAAATGCGCCTTCTGGAGTGGCCCAGTCAGTCCTGACATCAACCCGATTGAGATGCTGTGGCATGACCTCAAGAAAGCGATTCACACCAGACATCCCAAGAATATTGCTGAACTGAAATAGTTCTGTAAAGAGGAATGGTCAAGAATTACTCCTGACCGTTGTGCACGTCTGATCTGCAACTACAGGAAACGTTTGGTTGAAGTTATTGCTGACAAAGGAGGTTCAACCAGTTATTAAATCGAAGGGTTCACATACTTGTTCCACCTGCACTGTGAATGTTTACATGGTGTGTTCAATAAAAACATGGTAACATTTAATTATTTGTGTGTTATTAGTTTAAGCAGACTGTGATTGTCTATTGTTGTGACTTAGATGAAGATCAGATCACATTTTATGACCAATTTGTGCAGAAATCCATATCATTCCAAAGGGTTCACATACTTTTTCTTGCAACTGTAGATTTCATAAATATTTGGTACCATTGCCATTAACCTGTATGACTTGGGTCAAACGTTTTGGTTATACTTCCACAAGCTTCTCACAATAGTTGGTCGGAATTTGGGCCCATTCCTCCTGACAAAACTAGTGTAACTGAGCCATGTTTGTTGGTTGCCTTGCTCACACCTGCCTTTTCAACTTTGCCCATAAATTTTCAATAGGATTGAGATCAGGGCTTTGTGATGGCCACTTCAAAACATTGACTTTGTTATCCTTAAGCCACTTTGTAACCAGTTTGGCAGTATGCTTTGGGTCATTGTCCATTTGAAAGACCCATTTCCGCCCAAGCTTTAACTTCCTGGCTGATGTCTTGAGATGTTGCTTCAGTATTTCCACATAATCTTCTTTCCTCATGATGCCATCTATTTTGTGAAGAACACCCTGCTGCAGCAAAACAACCCCACAACATGATGCTGCAACCCCCGCGTTTCACAGTTGGGATGATGTTCTTAGGCTTCCAAGCTTCTCCCTTTTTCCTCCAAATGTAACGATGGTGTATGATTTTCACACACTTGGAAAGGATATACAGGAGGTTGCATCAACTGTTTCATTCTCTGTAGTTTTGCCTGTGCATAACCTTCAGCATGACAGGAAGATGTGCATTAAGGAATTCAATGTATGGCTTAGTGAATGGTGTCGGAACCAAGGGTTTGGCTATATGATAGAAACTTTTAAATACATAAAGGGAATCAACAAGGTAAAAGAGGAGAGAATATTTAAAAGAAGAAAAACTGCTACAAGAGGACATAGTTTTAAATTAGAAGGGCAAAGGTTTAAAAGTAATATCAGGAAGTATTACTTTACTGAGAGAGTAGTGGATGCATGGAATAGCCTTCCTGCAGAAGTGGTAGCTGCAAATACAGTGAAGGAGTTTAAGCATGCATGGGATCGGCATAAGGCCATCCTTCATATAAGATAGGGCCAGGGGCTATCCATAGTACTCAGTATATTGGGCAGACTAGATGGGCCAAATGGTTTCTATCTGCCGACACATTCTATGTTTCTATGTTTCTATGGTCATTATGGCCAAAAAGTTTAATTTTAGTTTCATCAGATCACAGGTAGAGATGTCGCCGGCGAACAGTTCCCGGCAAACATCGCTTGTTCGCGTTCGCCGCGGCGGGCGAACATATGCGATGTTCGGTCCGCCCCCTATACATCATCATTGAGCAAACTTTGACCCTGTACCTCACAGTCAGCAGACACATTCCAGCCAATCAGCATACCCTCCCTCCCAGACCCTCCCACCTCCTATCAAAAAGCAAGGACAGCATCCATCTTAGATTCATTCTGAAGCTGCAGTGTTAGTGAGAGCAGGGAGAGTGCTGCTGCTGCTGCTGAATTAATAGGGAAATCTTTAGCTAGGCCCGTGTTCTGTGTCCACTCCAGTCCTCAAAGACTCATCTGATCTGCTGTAAGGACAGCGTCCTGACAGCACCCCAAAAAGCCCTTTTTACAGCTGGTACATCAGTCTGCTTTTTTTTTTTTATATATATATATATATATATATATATATATTGCAGTTGCCTGCCAGTGTGTGTCAGGCCCACAGAGTGTACTGGGCCCACTGCCAGTGCCCACCACTCATATCTGGTGGCACAGTAGCTTGCAGATAAAAAAGTAATACAATTTTTTCTCTGTAATATAATTGCAGTTGCCTGCCAGTGTGTGTCAGGCCCACAGAGTGTACTGTGCCCACTGCCAGTGCCCACCACTCATATCTGGTAGCACAGTAGCTTGCAGATAAAAAAGTAATACAATTTTTTTCTCTGTAATATAATTGCAGTTGCCTGCCAGTGTGTGTCAGGCCCACAGACTGTATTGTGCCCACTGCCCACCACTCATATCGGGTGGCACAGTACCTTGTACGCATAGTACCACTAATCTAAAAAAAAATGACAGGCAGAGGCAGGCCACCCCGCAGGGGCCGTCGTGGTCGTGGTGCTGTGATTTCCTTTGGCCCTAGAATAATGCCCAGTGTTCAGAGGCAACGTACCCTGAACTCGAAAAGTTCTGAGGACATAGTTGACTGGCAACCCAATCTTCTACAGCTTCCGCTCGGAACCTTGACGCACCATCCTCCTCCAGCTCAGCTTCGGGCACCTCTCAAGTTACCACTCGCCCCCCTGCCGCCACCACCAACAATAGCACCACAGCCGCTTCACTTGATCTGTCAGAGGAGTTATTTACACATCAGTTGGAAGAAATGAGTGATGCGCAACCATTATTGCCAGAGGATGTAGATAACAGGGATATGTCTCAGTCAGGCAGCATTACACACATGGACGTACGGTGTGATGATGATGATGATGATGTTGTACCCGCTGCTGCTTCCTTTGCTGAGTTGTCAGATACAAGTGAAGTGGTTGATGATGACGATGTGTCCGTGGATGTCACGTGGGTGCCCGAAGAGAAGAAGAACAGGGGGAAAGTTCAGATGGGGAGACAGAGAGGAGGAGGAGACGAGTTTGAAGCAGGGGGAGGTCATCGCAAGGAGCTAGTGGCACAGTCAGACAGCATGTATCGGCACCCGGGGTCAGCCAGACAGCACGCCAATCAACTCATGCTGTTGCCACCACCAGAATGCCATCATTGCAAAGCTTAGCAGTGTGGCATTTTTTTTGTGTGTCTGCCTCTGATAACAGCGATGCCATTTGCAACCTGTGCCAAAAGAAACTGAGTTGTGGGAAGTCCAACACCCACCTAGGTACAACTGCTTTGCGAAGGCACCTGATCTCGCATCACAAACACCTATGGGATCAACACATGATGAGTACAAGCAACACACAAACTCAAAGCCACCATCCTCCTCCTGGTCCAGCATCTTCAGCCACGTCAACCACTGCTGTCCTCCTTGCCCCCTCTCAACCACCCGCCACTCCGCCTCTCACCTTGAGCAGTTCCTGCTCATCTGCCCACAGTCAGGTGTCTGTCAAGGAAATGTTTGAGCGTAAGAAGCCAATGTCACAGAGTCACCCCCTTGCCCGGCGTCTGACAGCTGGCTTGTCGGAACTCTTAGCCCGCCAGCTTTTACCATACAAGCTGGTGGAGTCTGAGGCCTTCAAAAAATTTGTAGCTATTGGGACACCGCAGTGGAAGGTACCCGGCCGAATTTTTTTTGCACAAAAGTCAATCCCCAACCTGTACTCTATTGTGGAAAAGGAAGTCATGGCATGTCTGGCACACAGTGTTGGGGCAAGGGTCCATCTGACCACTGATACCTGGTCTGCAAAGCACGGTCAGGGCAGGTATATCACGTACACTGCGCATTGGGAAAACCTGCTGACGGCTGCCAAGCATGGAATGCGTGGCTCTGAAGAGGAGTTGGTGACACCGCCACGACTTGCAGGCAGGCCTGCTGCCACCTCCTCTACTCCTCCTACTCCATCCTCTTCGCTAACCTCCTCGGCTGAGTCCTCTTCTGCTGCTGCGTCTTGCTCCACATCAACTGCACCCACCCAGCTCCCCAGGGGCTATTCCACATCCCGGATACGACAGTGTCACGCCGTCTTGGGGTTGACTTGCCTGAAAGCAGAGAGTCACACCGGACCAGCACTCCTGTCCGCCCTGAACGCACAGGTGGATCAGTGGCTGACCCCGCACCAACTGGAGATCGGCAAAGTGGTGTGTGACAACGGAAGCAATTTGTTGGCGGCATTGAATTTAGGCAAGTTGACACATGTGCCGTGCATGGCACATGTGCTGAATCTGATCGTACAACGCTTTGTGCATAAGTACCCAGGCTTACAGGATGTCCTCAAGCAGGCCAGGAAGGTGTGTGGCCATTTCAGGCGTTCCTACATGGCCATGGCGCACTTTTCCGATATTTTTGCGAAACAACATGCCAGTGAGGCGCTTGATTTGCGACAGCCCGACACGTTGGAATTCAACACTCCTAATGTTCGACCGCCTGCTCCAACAAGAAAAAGACGTCAACGAGTATTTGTATGACCGGGGTGCTAGGACAGCCTCTGCGGAGCTGGGTATTTTTTTGCCACGTTACTGGACGCTCATGCGCAATGCCTGTAGGCTCACGCGTCCTTTTGAGGAGGTGACAAACCTAGTCAGTCGCACCGAAGGCACCATCAGCGACATCATCCCATTTGTTTTTTTCCTGGAGCGTGCCCTGAGAAGAGTGCTGAATCAGGCCGTAGATGAGCGTGAAGAGGAAGAGGAAGAGTTGTGGTCACCATCACCACCAGAAACAGCCTTATCAGCATCGCTTGCTGGACCTGCGGCAACGTTGGAAGAGGAGTCTGAGAAAGAGGAGTCAGAGGAGGAATGTGGCTTTGAGGAGGAGGAAGACCAACCACAGCAGGCATCCCAGGGTGCTCGTTGTCACCTATCTGGTACCCGTGGTGTTGTACATGGCTGGGGGTAAGAACAGACCTTCAATGAGATCAGTGAGGACGAGGAATGGGACATGAGTAGCTCGGCATCCAACCTTGTGCAAATGGGGTCTTTCATGCTGTCATGCCTGTTGAGGGACCCTCGTATAAAAAGGCTGAAGGAGAACGACCTGTACTGGGTGGCCACGCTACTAGACCCCCGGTATAAGCAGAAAGTGGCTGAAATGTTAACGAATTACCAGAAGTCGGAAAGGATGCAGCAGTTCCAAAACAAGTTAAAAAGTATGCTTTACACAGCGTATAAGGGTGATATCACAGCACAACGGGAATCTAACAGGGGAAGAGGTGAAAGTAATCCTCCTCCTACCACGACCACGCCGGCAAGGACCGAACGCTTTACAGACGTGTTGTTGATGGAGGACATGCAGAGCTTTTTAAGTCCTACGCATCGCCACAGCCCTTCGGGGTCCACCCTCAGAGAACGACTCGACCGACAGGTAGCAGACTACCTCGCCTTAGCTGCAGATATCGACACTCTGAGGAGCGATGAACCCCTTGACTACTGGGTGTGCAGGCTTGACCTGTGGCCTGAGCTATCCCAATTTGCGATAGAACTTCTGGTCTGCCCCGCTTAAGTGTCCTGTCAGAAAGGACCTTCAGCGCAGCAGGAGGTATTGTCACTAAGAAGAGAAGTCGCCTAGGTCAAAAAAGTCTAGATTACCTCACCTTTATTAAGATGAATGAGGCATGGATCCTGAAGGGACTGACAGTGGGGGATGCATTTGAATAAAAAAGGCCTGATGAGATGCCTTGGGCTAAAAATGGTCCACACGCTGCTGTATTTAATCTTTGCATGCCGGATGACTTCTCCGCCACCAACTAGGGTTCAAGCCGCAATGTTTTAGTGCACTTTCTGCCTGGAAAACATAAATTTTTCCGGCCGCTGCTACAGCAGCAGCTGCAACAATACCTGGTTTTTCACACATGCCTAATTTTTCTGGCTTCTGGTGCTGCACTATGGCTGCAAAAACAAAACAAAAAAAAAAACACATACATGTGTCAATTCCCCTTCGTGATCGTTACATTGTTGTGGTGAAGGGGCTTGCGTATCACAATGAAGCGATCACCTCTATGAGTGTGTTGGCAATGGCAATGTTGGCACACCCCAGATGATAAGGTCGTTGCTTCATTGTGAACAGACCAAAAGCGATCGGCTGGATAATTTTGCATAGAAAATCATTGTTTTCTGGGTCACTTAACTGTCACAGCACGACCATAGGCTTTGGAAAACCGCCATCGCCTGCAATCTCCCAAACGTGCACACGAGCACAGTCATCACTACACCAAGATTGACGCATAGAGGAATAAAATTTATGTCATGAGTGTGTCAACTATTGCCAACTCTTTGCGGTTGTCTAAAATCTATTTGATACACGTCCCCTGATAGGGGACGTAACAGAGATTAAACTGATAAGAATAGTACTACTTAACACACCACTCATATAGGGTGGCACAGTACATTGCACGGCGCACGCGTAGTGCCCCAAATTGGAAGTAAGAGGACCAACCAAGCATCTTTTTCCATCTCCCGGTTCCTAAAATCTATTCCATACACCGGTCCCTGATAGGGGACGTAACAGGGATTAAACTGATAGGAATAGTACTACTTAACATACCACTCATATAGGGTAGCACAGTACACTGCACGGCGCACGCACAGTGCCCCAAATTGGAAGTAAGAGGACCGACCAAGCATCTTTTTCCATCTCCCAGTTCCTAAAATCTATTCCATACACCGGCCCCTGATAGGGGACGTAACAGGGATTAAACTGATAGGAATAGTACTACTTAACACACCACTCATATAGGGTGGCACAGTACATTGCACGGCACACGCGCAGTGCTCCAAATTGGGAGTAAGAGGACCGACCAACCATCTTTTTCCATCTCCGGGTTCCTAAAATCTATTCCATACACCGGCCCCTGATAAGGGACAAATCAGAGATTAAACTGGTAAGAACACATTTTTTTAATTAAAAAAAAAAGAGGACAGCCTCTGCGGAGCTGGGTATTTTTTGGCCGCATTACTGAACGCTCATGCACAATGGCTGTAGGCTCATGCGTCCTTTTGCGGAGGTGACAAACCTGGTCAGTCAAACCCAAGGCAACATCATCGACCTCATTCCATATGCGTTTTTTCTGGAGCGTGCCCTGCGAAGAGTGCTGGATCAGGCCGTAGATGAGCATTAAGAGGAAGAGTTGTGGTCACCATCACCACCAGAAGCAGCCTTGTCGTCGTTGATTGCTGGACCTGCGGCAACGCAGAGAGAGGAGTCTGAAGAAGAGGAGTCAAAGGAGGAAGGTGGCTTTGAGGAGGTGGAAGACCAACCACAGCAGGCGTCCCAGGTGGCTTGTTGTCACCTTTCGGGGACTCTTGGTGTTGTACGTGGCTGGGTGGAGGAAGAGACCTTCAATGACGCTTTGTATCCAACCTTGTGAAAATGGGGAGTTTGCGGTTGTGCAAATGGACTGTTTGCGGTTGTTTGCGGTGCGTTAAACGGGCAATTTGGTCTTTCAGAGTTTGGTCTGTCACTGTGAAGCAGGCGTAACCCTTACACTACCTGATCGATACAACATCATACCTGATGTTTTAAAGCACGTTATTCCAAACAATTTAGAAATGTTAGGTGATTTATGCCCTTTATGGATTAAAACCCGACTCTGCATCAACTACGTAATTTTCCATGGGAGTTTTGCCATGGATCCCCCTCCGGCATGCCACAGTCCAGGTGTTAGTCCCCTTGAAACAACTTTTCCATCACTATTGTGGCCAGAAAGAGTCCCTGTGGGTTTTAAAATTTGCCTGCCTATTGAAGTCTATGGCGGTTCGCCCGTTCGCAAACATTTGCGGAAATTTGCGTTCTTGCGTATTATGTTTGCGACATCTCTACTCACAAGCGGCCCAAAATGGATCAGTTCAGCCCCAAAGCATTCTGAATGGATAAGAATCCGTTCAGAATGCTTGTAGCGTTTTGGTGTCCGCCTGACGATGTGGAGCCAAACGGATCCGTCCTGACTTACAATGTAAGTCAATGGGGACGGATCCGTTTTCACTGACACAATATGGTGCAACTGAAAATGGATCTGTCCCCCATTGACTTTCAATGTAAGTCAGGACGGAACCCTTTCTGAATGGATACAAGCGTTTGCATTATCGGTGCGGATCCGTCTGTGCAGATACAAGACAGATCTGCACCGAATGCAGGTGTGAAAGTAGCCTTAGACTCGGTTATCAGTTGATAAAATCTAGGCAATTGCTGGTTTCCTATAGTCCACTGGCCTGCAGTAATATACCTCCAGCCACATAATCACTTGATCTTTTATGTACGGTAAATGCATAATTTTTGTGGCCTTTAAATCTAACTGGCCAACAGTAAAATTGTTATACGGTGACCGCCTATTGTACCTCCAGCCACATTATCAATTGTTCTTTTCTGTCTGGTGTATAATTTTTGGGGCCTGTAGTCCACTGGCCTGCAGTAAAATTGATATCCATTGACCGTCTAATATACCTCCAGCCACATAATCACTTGATCTTTTCTGTACGGTGAATGCCTAATTGTTGGGGCCTTGGAGGAATTCAACACCTGTGACGACCACGTGTTATCGAATTTCACCTATTATCATTCGGGGTTTATTCAAGAGGGGGGATTTTGTTAGCCATGTTTTTAATCCAATTTAATATTTTTTGTTCTTTTAAAGATCTGTATTTGACATGTATTTGTACTGGCCTGCAGTAAAATTGATATCCAATGAACATCTAATATACCTCCAGCCACATAATCACCTGTTATTTTCTGTACATTGAATGAATATTTTTTGGGGCCTGTACTCTACTGGCCTGAAGTAGAATTGTTATCCAATGACCGTCTAATATACCTCCAGCCACATAATCACTTGATGTTTTTTGTACGGTGAATGCCTAATGTTTGGGGCCTGTACTCCCGTGGTCTAAAATAAAAAATTTCTAGGCTCCAGCAGGCCACATTTTTGACAGTTTCCCTTTAAGATGCATAAAAATGACCCCTGATTAAAATACATACTTTTTGTGGGAATTTTTGCAATTGATCCCCCTCTGGTATGTCACTGTCCATGTTGTGGGATGATTTGTCCACTTCTAGTAAGTATTTGGTGGCTGGAAATGTGACCTGAAGGTTTTTCAGGTTCGCCTGCAATTAAAGTGAATGGGGCTCGCCGCGAACTTGCGGTTCGCGAACATTTGATCGCGTTAGCGAATCGTCCCGGCCGATGTTCGTCCATCACTAATTTCCTTACCTTACTGATGCAATCCATGCACTGCCTTTAAAATGGTTTTTAACATTCAATAAATATTCAACGCATCCTTCAGTCAGAGATTAATATTTAGTTAAGTTGCTTTCTAGCAGATTTCTGCTCTCAGATAATGTGTTTTCCTTGGTTAGAGTTGTGCCAGGATCGGCTGGCTGAGAACTATGTACCTGTACCTACCTGAAGCAGTAGAGTTATGCCGGAACTGCTGTATTGAGGGTAGCCTGAAGGGGGCTACCCCAGAGTGGATTATGTGTTGAAAAAGGGGAGGGTTGGGTGGGCAGACGTGCCGGTGAACGTGCGGCAGCAGGTATCTTCGGCTGCCTTTTAACCCTGTGTGGCCCCGCCTCCCCTGGCACAAACCCAGCAATGCCTACATTGCTTAACACTTGTGCCAGGATCGGCTGGCTGAGAACTATGTACCTGTACCTACCTGAAGCAGTAGAGTTATGCCGGAACTGCTGTATTGAGGGTAGCCTGAAGGGGCCAAAAACCACACGGATGCAGGAAAGGTTAGGATCTGTGTATTATAAGTGAAATTACAGCAACAAATAATTGAAAGCAAGTGCCATTTCCTGTTGAGGATCAGGAACATAACGAGCATAGCATGCAGATTTCCACCTGCCCAATTTCTGAATGACGTGTGCCGGGACATTATTTTTGGAGGCCGCGGAGGCGGCACCTATACGAAATGAATGCCCGGTGGTGGCTAACGGGTTGCCCCCTGACGAGGAGACCAACAAGCGAACGTATCTGAGGAAGGTCTGAATGTTCAAGGGAAACCCATCCAGCAGGAACAGGGGGGCCTCCGCGGGCATGTTCCCGGTAAACCGCAACCATTCGCGTAGTACAGTCACTGGGCACCACTTGTTGTTAGTGACAAAGTACCTGACCTGCACGGATTCCCCAGGTCGGCCCGTCTTGCTGGAGTCCAAACTGAGGATGAGGTGCGTACCATCCCAAACCAGTTGGTTCCTCCGCAAGAATTTGTTTGATGATCGTACACAGGTGAACTCACCTGGCCTGAGGAACCCGTAGAAGGCCAGATATAATGCCGCCCTGACGAGTAAGCTAATATAACGGCCGAAAGGTTCATTGGCCAGAGCGTCCGAAACTGTCCTAACCATGTTGCCGGTGAAAGGTTGCCCGGACGGCTTTTTCCTGATAGCCTGCTTCTGGATGCCCCTCAGCAAGGATTTGATTGGATGGGCCGTGAACAGTGATGGTTGATCCGGGAACTGTACATACCAATGATGCTGTAAGCCCGCGAGGTACAGCTTAATGGTGCTATAAGATAGATTTAGCTGTGAGTGGCAAAAAGCTATAAACGCCAGCAGGTAAGTGACAGGACCTTCCCCGGCCGGAGGGTAAGAGAATTTGAACCTGTTAAACAAACGCCAGGCCGTTCTGTACGCCTTTCGTGTGTTGCTAGACAGAGAATCGGACATGAGGTTCTTAGCGATCTGGAGGAAAGGTGCTACTCCAACAATAACTGGCCATGAGGCGGGGTTGGTGTTTGGGAAAGATCTGCCTCTGGAAAGACCTGAAAGAAGAGGGGAAAGTTAAACCGAGATAGAGCATCGGCTGCAACATTACGTTGGCCACTTATGTGTGTGCATATAAAATTGAAATTGTTTTGCAGAGCCAGCCACACCAGCTTCCGTACAAACCCCATGATGTGCCTGGAGGCTGACCTGCCCTTCATTAGGATGTCAGCGAGAGCCTCATTGTCGGTTAAGAACAGGACTGTTTGGTTGCTCCACTGTGCCCCCCAGGTGACGGCCGCTGCTACTATGGGATAAATCTCAAAGAGTGAGGAACTCCTTGAAAACCCTGGGATGCTGGAGACCTCTACCGGCCATGATTGGGCGAACCAGTGAGTGCCATGAATGGCTGCAAAGCCGGCAGCAGGAGAGGCATCTGTATGGATCACTGGGGAATTACTGGAAGCCACCGGGATAAAGAGGGAAACCCCATTCCATTGGGAGAGGAAGTTGTCCCACATTACCAAGTCAGCAATGGCGTCTTGGTCCAGCTGGACTGGACTGTCTTGGCAGGGCGCAAGCGGGAGGAGTGCCAGGAGCCTTGAAATGAAGGACCTGCCCTGCGGCATAATGCGCATTGCAAAATTCAACATTCCAAGGAGTGACTGCAGATCTGCCCTGGTGGTTACCCTCACTTGTGTTAGTCTATGAACGACAGTCTTGATCCTGTCCAGCTTATCCAGAGGAAGACTGGCTTTCATGTCCACTGTGTTCAAGCGGATGCCTAGAAAAGTGATCTCAGTGCTGGGTCCCTCCACCTTATGTGGGGCTAATGGAATACTCAGGTCTGAAAACGCCGTGCGCAGGACTTGCAAATCTTGTGGTACTTGATCTGGGGATTCTATCAGGAGAAAATCATCTAAGTAGTGGATGACGTGGTTTGCCCTAAAGGTGTTGGTCAACACCCAATGCAGCTCGCTGGCCAGCTGGTCGAATAACCAGGGGCTGGACTTTGACCCGAAGGTCAGTTTACTGGCGAAATAATAAGCACCCTGCCATTTCATGCCATGCCACTGCCATAACTCAGGATGGATGGGAAGTAACTTGAAGGCATCGGTGATGTCTGCTTTTGACAGCCAGGTGCCCCTGCCTAAACTGATTATGACCTGTATGGCTTCGTCAATAGATGCGTATCTCATAGTGAATTCCTCGGATGGAATCAGAGAGTTCAAGCTTGGTATGTGTAAAGAATGTGGGGCGGACAAGTCATAGATTAGGCGTTTTTTATTATTGAATTTGCCGGTCACGATGCCTACTGGATTGACTCTCCAGCATGCGAAGGGAGGATGGTTAAAAGGCCCTATCAAGTACCCCCGGTCTAGCTCAGTGTGGATCAACTGAATGACCGCTTCTGGGTCTCTGGCTGCGGACTGCAAATTGTCACATTCGAACGTGGTTTGAGGAAGCGCCAGAAGCCCTGTATGAAACCCGTGTGTCAAGCCGTGGATGACGAAGTGGACCCAAGCTGGGTGAGGATGTTCAGCCAAGAACACCGCCAGCAGAGCCACATTGACCACGCTTAGTCACGATGGGCCTTGATTCCTTTGAGGGCACGCTGCGCGTGGATGGGCCCTAAAACAAATTGCACACAGGTGCAGCAACCTGCACTGGTTGTAGTGACAAATGGCGTAGTTATAATTATTACATATCTGGCTCCTGCCAAGGTATTTAATAGGACGACCTAACTTATCAACCCCGAAAGCTGACTTGGTGTTTGATGAACCTGGGGCAGAATAAGGTAGTGCTGGATCTGCTATGTGGCCTGACTGAGAACACCAACCCGTGGTATGGGAGTACGAGTTGCAGACCGTGCAGGTTGGAGCTTTGAGCCCAGCAAAATGGCGGCAGAACAATTCTGTATCTATGTCAGACCAATCCAGCATGCGCTGACACTGAACAAGGGCAGCTGCTGCCTTGGCTGAGAATGACCGGTGGTATTCGAAGAATGCCGAGCCGCCATATTTGTAAGCTAATTCCACCACTTTATACATATACAGATCTAGCTCGGCCCTCCTATGCGGGTTGACTGAGCAAATCACGTCCCGATATAAACTGAACGCCAGAACGAATTCCATGGCGTTCAACTTCCTGTTAAGTCTAGCGTCCTTAGACTTCAGGATTACCGAAACTTCCCCACAGGCAATGTTTCTATTGTCCGGGGCCTCATGTGTCGCAATGAGCAGGGACGCCAGGTTGACGTCTTTGCCCTCCAAAATGTCCTGCCTGATACTGGCCGGAATGAAGTGGGATGGAGCGATGGAGGGAAAGTGGAATGACCCACCCGAAGTGCCGGATGGCCCTGCCACAGGTTCCGCCGGTGTTGGTGTCGGTGATGCTGCCGCCGCAGACCTGGCTTCCACCGAATCCATTCGGGCCTGAAGGTCTGACATGGATGACGCCATACTGTTGATCATGGCGTGTATTTGGGTGAGCGACGTCTGAATGGTACCCATGGAAACCTCATCCTGACTCACTGGAGGTACATCAGACATCAGAAGTCGATACAACTCGGCTTTACTTGCTGATGCTGGAAAGGGGATGCCCCTTCTGCGCAGCTCGGCGGCCAATTTCGGTATGGTCCAGGAACGTAAAGAGGGTCCCACGCTTCGCTCTGACTGGGTGTCCCCACCATCCCGCGATGCGGAGGATCCTCCCGGTGTGAGTACTTGCGACATCTTCCTATTGGTTATTAATTTGAGAGCTTATTAGAACCCCCCTTTATTGCCAGGCTGCGAAGTATGAGCTGGTGTCCGTGTGCCTGGCCACTGAGGGGCCTGTCCGTCCCGCGGGTGCCGTGGCTGACAAGCGTGATACTGCCACCTGTGTTATAGCCCCCAGTGGTCTCCGGGCTGTGATGCCCGAAGACGGGACAGGCCCTGACCAGTGTCGGAATACCCCAGGTGGCACCTGTGGAGTGATCATGACTGAGAAGACGTCCTGGTACGTGTGCCTGAGGTCGTGACAGGACTTAGTGCTGATGTCTGAATGAGCCGTGGTGTGCCTGTAGGCGTGACAGGACTTCGACCAGCCTGTGGACGTGCGCGTAGTGTATGACAAAGCTGCCTGTGGACGTGACAGGACTTTATAGCGAGTCTGTGGACGTGACAGACGTAGTGACACGAAGACCTGTAGTCGTGACAGGGTTTTTTGTTTTTTGTTTTTTTTTTTTTTTTTTTTTCTTTATCGAATGCCTCGTAGTCGTGACAGTGTTTTTTGTTTTTTTTCTTTATCGAATGCCTGTAGTCGTGACAGGTTTTTTTTTTTTTTTTTTCTTTATCGAATGCCTGTAGTCGTGACAGGTTTTTTTTTTTTTTTTTTTTTTTCTTTATCGAATGCCTGTAGTCGTGACAGGATTGTATCGCAAGTCTGAAGACGTGACAGACGCGTTTGGCTGCCCGTGGTCGTGACAGGACTTATGTGAGTCTGAGGTCGTGACAGACTTTTATTTTATTTTATTTTATTTTTTTTATTTTTTATTTTTTTTTGTGGGTAAACCCTCCACCGTGGACCTAACGCCATGGATGACTGACTGTGCTACGTCGGAACATGATACATACCTTGTCTTCTGTAAATGCCAATGGTGGCACACAAAGTTAACCCGAACTGTGAAAACATGAACATGGGTTGTTTTATTTATGTTTATCTTTATCAAATATATTTTCCCTTTTTTTTTTTTTTTTTTTGTATGTGCGCTGATTGTGCAGTCGCCTGAAGACCTGCAATAGGCTATGAACATCTTTGTACGTAGTACTTCGGTTTATACTGAACATGCCGCCCCACAGACCCAGCGGTGCTTGCGGCGACATTCACAAGCCACAGAGGGGGGTCGACTTGCAGCCGCCTGACCCAGATGCCATAACTCCGGCTGCCGCTGAACCCCCCCCCCCCGACCATAGCCGCCAGTGGCCACCAGGCGGCGCCGAGCAAACCATGACCAGCCGCTGAGCCGTGCGGCCAAGGAATGCATCTGCGCCGCCCACCGTCCACCGGCCAGCAGACCGGAGCGCGCCTCTGCCGGCGTGTGCCGGCGCCCGCCGGTCTCTTCCACCCCCCCCTACTGCGTCCCACCAGAGTGCCGCCGCCCTAGTCTTACTTGGAGTCGCGATGACGCGACCTGCACGCGCTGCCCGACCCGAACCTGAACGACCCGGAAGTGCTCTGCCTCAGACTGCCTCAGACGTGCCGGTGAACGTGCGGCAGCAGGTATCTTCGGCTGCCTTTTAACCCTGTGTGGCCCCGCCTCCCCTGGCACAAACCCAGCAATGCCTTCATTGCTTAACACTTATCCTTAGGCTTACTTGACAGTGCACACCTAAGCAGGTCTTGTCTCTGGCTCGATCAGCAGCAAACTCTCAACTAAAGGTGGATTTGGACAGGGCAATAATCGATCAGATTATCAGGAACTAACGTTCCTGCAAACACTAGTTCCCGACAATCTGCCCGTCTAAAGGTGCAGCTGACCACCCGATGAACGAGGAAACGCTTGTTATTCTGATGAAACTGTCGTTTGTCACCTAAATTATCATTTCTGGGCCGCAGATCGTGATGTCTAAACAGGAATCTGCTGCCCAGAAACAATGCAGCTGTATGAGGATGAGTGATCACAATAGCGATCCCTCATCCTCTTACTGTAGAGGTGATTGCTGCATGTAAATACAACACTTCACCTTCACTTAATAAGCAGCTAATTGCTGGGAAGGAGCACTTCCTTCCTAACAATCTGGTGCTTCTTTGCCCGTCTAAATGCACCTTAATTCCAACGAGGAGGGGATCACAGGACCAGCTTGTCTCTCAGCAATTAACTAAAGACTGCCAGATTGGTTCCTGAACACTTCTACTTTGCAAAATATCACTCAAAGTTGATATCTAGTAGAATATCTAGGATCGTAGATCATCTAGGATCTCTCTAGTAGGGAAGACATTTTATATTGGCTCTAATTCAACGAGCTCTCTAGAACCAGACATTCTTTCACAAATGTTTGTAAATGCAGACTACATGGCTAGGTGCTGGATTTTATACACCGGTGGCAATGGGACTGAATGGAAACCTGGTTTTAATGATTCAGAGGTGTGTCGCAACTAGAGATGAGCATATCGATTCATACAAATCAATTTGTTCATCAAGGTTTTTGAGCAGCGGAGGGCTGTCACCACAGCACAAGTGGCTCCCCCTCCACCCATAATGCTTGTCAGGGCCAGACAAAACTTCCAGCCCTGTCAATGGCACACCTGTGTCTCTGCCCCGAGTAGTGGTTAAAGAAAAGAGACTCTGCTTCTGCCACCGGAAGCAGAGTCTTACCTGAAGCCAGTGGCGTACCAAGGGGGGGGCGGGGGGGGCGGCCCGCCCCGGGTGCCACTCACAAGGGGGGTGCCATGACGGAGTCACCCCTCCATCCACTGCTGCACCGCGACGCGACTCCGCCAGGCGCCGGCTTCTGTGGAAGGATTATTGCGGCGGCGCGCAACGTGACGTCACGACGCTGACGCCGCGCCGCCTTCACGGATCTTTTAAAGAAGCGGAAGGATCCATTACCAGCGGTCGGACGGAGCCTGAGGCATCATCAAAATGTGAGTAAATAATTGTGTAATTAAGGGGTGTGTGTGTGTGTAATTAAGTGGGGGTTTGTAATTAAGGGGGGGGTGTAATTAAGGGATGTGTGTGTGTAATTAAGGGAGGGGTTTGTAATTAAGGTGGGGAGGGAGGGGGTGTAATTAAGGGGGGGAGTGTGTAATTAAGGGGGGGTGTAATTAAGGGAGGGGGTGTAATTAAGGTGGGGAGGGAGGGGGTGTAATTAAGGGAGGAGGTGACGTGTAATTAAGGGAGGGGGTGTAATTAAGGGGAGAACTTTCTTGGGGGGGCCAACCAAAGGGTTCGCCCCGGGTGCCAAATGCTCTAGGTACGCCCCTGCCTGAAGCCTCTTGGCTTGTGCTTCTACTCAAAGCAGGGGCACATGCTCAAGACAGTCATGGCCTGGCAATATGTCTGGCCTTGTCAATAAAGCAGCAGAGGGGAGCCTTTTGAACAGCAGGGATATCTTTAAATTTACAATTGAAAAAAATCATACAAGGAATGAAAGGTGTCTGCTAAATCTATAGCGCTTTCATGCTGTAGAACTGAATGTATTGTTGAGTTTTATAGTAGAGCAAAGAATAAGACAAGCAAAGACAAGCAGAGATTTTATACTACGCTATTGTCATAACAAACATATATTATATTTTTAGATTTACATTACATTAGAATTGCAAGTATTATCTCCACATGAGTATTTTACACATGGACTTTTTGATTTCTTCTTTATTTTATCAATGTTCTTTTTTATCTACAGTATGTCATGATTAGGAAACATTAAGTTTGAATCACGCAGACTGATCCTGCGGTACTGAACTCATGGTACAGTATGTGATTTCTTTTAATGGACTTTATTAAATTATGATGGACTTCACCTTTTTCCAACAGACACTTATCCCATCTACTATGGATAAGGGATATGTTCTTGTAATGGGGCAACCTCTTTATTATTTGTGCATTCATTTAATAATACATTAAATAATCAATAGCCAGTTATATTTTGTATGAAAAAGAATTGTGATTATTATGTAAAACCAAATATGATAGATAAAATAAAGAGAAAATCAATAATTCCATGTGTAAAATACTCATTTTGATATTTAAAATTATTTGCAATTAATGAATTAAATAATGATGTTTTAACAGAGACACCACGTGCTGGACTTCACCTTTTTCCCATTACATATTTCCTGGTTCCAGGTGTCCGTGCACCTGGAGTGTCCTGTAGCTGAGGGGTTGAGCGGACTGTCTTTTTTGTATGCTTTCTACATAAGCCGACCACTAGGGGCCCCACCAATCATGAGACTTGAGGCCCATGATTCCCTGTTTGGAGCCCAGACATACATGTGCGTCTGCTACTCCATTCAAATCTTTATGGGACTTCTGGAGCTTGGTGATCAAATACTGTGGATAGGGGAGAAGTTCTTTAATGGGACAACCCCTTTAACACTTGGCAGATTGAAATTCCAACCACAACATATTTACTTACTGTATTCTATCATCATATGCACAACATGAAATGGTGCCCAGCAGACTGAAAAAAGGACAACCACTGTTATCATCATTATGATAGCTCGCTTCTTCTTCCTAGATGAAAGTAATTGCAGTTAATCAAGGTCACTGAACATGTAATATCTATTATAGATCATTCTTTCTTTATACTCCGATAATCATTTCCAACACAACAATTAGATGAGCATTCTTGACATACTATGGTAGACTATATAATGAAAATTAAGCTGCGGCACACCTTTGAATCTAATGGAACCCTTTAATGACCAGGCCTGAAAAAAGCCTTAATGACCAGACTAAGAATGAAATAATTTATTATTTTTTTATTCCGATTCATCTAAATTGGCAAACAAATTATCATATAGGGCTGAAAATTGTCAATCCCTTCTCTATCTTCTGCTACAAAATTAATATTCCACAGCGTAAATAAGGATTTGTTGTGGATTTTCTGAAGCTCAGTGTCTCCATTCATTTAATGGGCGATTTAATCCCCACAGAAATCCACAACCTAACCCATGTGTAAATATCCTCAACAAAATCTGTACCAAAGGTTTGTAGAAATCCACACCTGTGTATTGTCTGGAAGACTTTTTGGCCACATGTGACGGCACCCTTAGCTGTAACAGGAAAGCTTATTTGAATATCGATTTTTTTCCAGAAACCCAAGAAGAACGTTGTCTGGTCTATAAGACTCCCCATACCTTCTAAAAGAAATAGTACTCTCTGAATCCTGACCAAGGCCTCTCACCTAGCTAATCAAGATCTCTATGATCTGCAAAGAGAGTTAAGCATTGACTGTTTAAAAGGTCAAGCATTGACTTTTCCTTTTAGAATCTGAGCTATTTAAAATATTGTATTCCAAGAGGAGCATTGCCTGGTCCATAAGACTCATCACAACTACTCAGCACTTTCCATAAGGAGAAAATGTATTTCTCTCAGTTCTACCAAATGAATCTGAAAAAATTCAAATTCTACTATAATTTGGGTTGAATTTTGATTCTAACTAATTTATCCTTTTATCTCTAGACCAGATGCTATTTCATGATTTAGCACCCATGGTGGTTAAATGGTCCTAACTAGAGATGAGCGAATTGAAGTTGATGAAGTGGAATTCTATCCAAATTTCAGGAAAAATTTGATTCGCACCGAATCCGAATTCCCTCACGCTTTGTGGTAACGAATCACATTTTTTCCTAAAATGGCTGCTGCACATGTTAGGACATGGAGCAAAGAACTTTGGGAACAAGGGATAAACCACAATGCCATACATGCAGCCAATCAGCAGACAGCCAGCCCTGTGATGTCACAGCCATATAAATAGCCTCAGTCATCTTGGATTCAGCCATTTTCCAGTGTACTTAGTGCAGAGAGAGACGTCAGCAGGCGCTAGGAACAGTGCTAGAAAAGACTTTAAAACTTTTATTTTGCTGAATAGAAGTTCAGGGAAAGATCATTAGAAGTGTAGGGAAAGAATAGGAAGGAATTATTCCACACCATAAAAGGAGAACAGGGTCCAAATAGGGAAATGTACAGCCTAGGTAATAGGAGCAATGCTATTACACCTTGCTGCACTGACTGGGATCCAAATTGCCATTATACTGCTGCTCTCAGGTTTGCAATAGATGATACCTCTGTAATTCCAGCAAACAATTCTTTTTATTGGGGTGAAAGTGCTGTTTGATACAGCCATTAACAGGGTGTATTACTAGGAAATATTTCTATGTCTTTTTAGCCCTTGTGCGGTGCAGTTATATGTTCTAAAGCCTTTTATGGTGTGTATAAGTGGGAAAAAAAAGGGCTTATTTGCTGTTCAGCGGCATATTTGGCGTGTATAAGTGGGGGGGGGGAAAGGGCTTATTAGCCGTTGTGTGGTGAAGTGAGAAAATTACAGCCCTTTTTGGGGTGTATTAGTGGCAAAAAAAAGTATTATTTGCAGTCAAGCGGTGCAGTTATATGTTCTAAAGCCTTTTTTGGTGTGTATTAGTGGGGAATAAAAGGTCTTATTAGCCGTTGTGTGGGGAAATGAGAAAATTACAGCCCTTTTTGGCGTGTATTAGTGGGGGGAAAAAAGTATTATTTGTCGTTCAGCGGTGCAGTTATATGTTCTAAAACCTTTTTTGTCGTGTATTAGTGGCAAAAAAAGGATTATTTGCCGTTCAGCAGTGCAGTTATATGTTCTAAAGCCTTTTTTTGGCGTGTATTAGTGGCAAATGTTACGAACCAGCAGGTGTGAACCCACTGTGCCACGTGTCCTACCTCCTCTAAGGGCGTTGTCTAAGTAAACCCCTCGATTCTTCACAGCACCCCTGATGGTGGGGATAGACTTTCCCGAGGGGAACACCAAGTTGCAACCTGTTGAGGAGGATAGGCACACAAGGCAGCTGGTCCAGGCAGACCAGGAGGTAAAAGGGAAAGGTACTAGAAGTACAGGCGTTGCGTAGTCGTTACCAGGAGCAACAGTGCAGGACCGAAGGATGAGGCAGAGGCGTAGTCAGACAGGCGAAAGGTCAAGGCAGGCCGCAAAGGTACAGATCAGGCAATCCGGTTCGGCAACAGGAGAGTCAAGGCTAGCACCAGGGATCAGATGGGTAGCAGAATCCAATAACACAAATACGGGTCAGGAAGACAAGTGATTATCAGGAGCCTTAGCAGAGCACAAGGACCTTGACTCTGAGGAATCTGGGAAGGGAGCTGAGCCACTTATATATGCACAGGAGAGCTAGGATAGGTCAGCGAGGTCACATGACCTAAGCAACAAAGCCCAGGAAGTGACGCGCGCTGGCCCTTAAGGAAGTGCAGCAGTAACAAACAGCAAACATGCTGTGGCCAGGGCTGAGAGCAAACTGTGGAGCGGATCCAGAACAACAGCACCAACACAGACAAAGCCCAGGACTTTAGCGTTGAAATGGGAAGCACCGGCCGCAGATCACCGCTGAACACGGTGCTCAGAACCACGGCGGTAAGCAGGGGAACAGCGGCGCACAGCAGCCACTGTTACAGCAAAAAAAAGTATTATTTGCCATTCAACGGTGCAGTTATATGTTCTAAAGCTTTTTTTGGCGTGTATTAGTGGGAAAAAAAGGGATTATTAGCCATTGTGTGGTGAAGTGAGAGAATTACAGTCCTTTTTGGTGTGTATTATTTGCCGTTCAGCTGTGCAGTTATATGTTCTAAAGCCTTTTTTGTCTTGTACTAATGGCAAAAAATTGATTATTTGCCGTTGTGTGGTGAAGTGACAAAATTACAGATTTTTTGGGGTGTATTAATTTCCTTTGTATTTACTTATTTGATCTAACAGTATGTCAGATAGAGAAGTGACAGGCCCCACACAGGGAAGATGCAGAGGCCTAAATGTTTTTGGAGCAGGCATAGGTCGCATCAGAGTAAGGGGGCGTCGCAGCAGGGGTCACTTCCAGAGGCCTGAGTTCCCAGTGTCAGCTAGCGGGGTCTTGACCAGCAACCCAGTGGTTCTTGAATGGTTGACTCGGTCATCCACTTCGTCCCAAGTGACATCAGACACCCCCAGCCAAGAGTCGGTGGGTTCGTCAGACACAACCCTTAGTTGGCATGGCCCAGGAGCACCTGTCCTTAACCTTCCTCTGTCCTTTTCTGTTTCCTCAGCCAGAGAAGAATTATATGCTGTGGGCTCAGCTCCACTATACAGCAAGAACGTAGCGTAGCGGTATGACGTAGCGGAGTAGCTACGTAGGTGTACCGCGCGTCCGTATGGGGTCCGCCCCCTTCACACACCTGCCTCGTCCCGGCGCCTCAGCATCTCGGCTCCCTCACCGCCTCGCTCTCTCCAGCGCAGCACACATTGGCGATGGATTGGAGCCGTTAGCAGCCACCATGACACCGGGCAGCGCGCAGGGTGAGGGGACCGATTAAAGATCAAGGCGCACACCGGCCATGTCCTGTTATGGATTGACGCGATAACCCCGTGCCGCGCTGATTCGGACCACTACCGCCTGAACCCGCAATCTGCCTGATCCTGCAATCGTACCACACATCCAACTGGGCCCTCGGAAAGAGCCCGATGTTTCGGCTATATCCCGTGAATATAGGAGACCGTGGAAGGCTGTGGCAGTGCACTACGGGACCGTTGACTGCTGAAGGCCAAGAATGTATACTGGCGGCGACACACTTTTCCCCCGGCCGGCTGGCTGAATATTGGTGAGACCGCTCCTGTTTAAGTTTACCCACTGTCATCCCCCTAACTTTGTTATACTAACTTTGAGTGAAAGAAGGGCTGCTGACCGCCCGACCGGGTGTGGGTCCAGGTTACTATACCTGCTGGGGCTGCGTCTCCGGTGTGCCTTGTGGAAATTGCCACGTGGGATTGCTCTATATCACCCTCAGCGAAGTTGCTGGCCGAAAAGTTGCTTCCCCGGCACAGGGGGTACGAGCGAGTTGGGTGCTACGGGGCTTTTTTAGTCTTCAAGCCCCACTCTCCCCTCACGGCTAAGTCCACATATATTCGCTATCGGGATGGATAACTAACTGTTCCCCCATGGTTTTGGAGTTTTGAATTTGGAGTTTGGCGCTTCAGGGGACTACCGCCCATTATAACCCCGGTATAACCCCCACATCAAGCTAACGGGGGGTCTAACAATTGGATTAACTTTCAAGCCCTACCTTTCAGGTAGAAGGGCAGAAGACTGGCGGGACAGTTCGTGGGACAACCCGTGTTGTGAACTCTACTGACACCTCAAGCCGGGGATATAACTCGCTGACTCAAATTGGGGGTTCAAATCGTGAAAATGTTAAATTGGGGGTTCGAATTGGTATAGTTGAGGGGTATGGGGGGAGCGGCGAATAGGGTCCCGACCTGATTGCCGACCCCACCAGTACCATTGCCGTGAGCAAAAAACCAACCTCCGCCAATAACTCGCTCCGCCTACATTTACTGGGCAGGGCCCTGATATGTATTGACTTTATGTTTCATTCACATTTGCCGTTATTTTGGATACCTGTACGTGTTTGTGGTCGCTGGAATCTGGTCCGGTCAGGAGGGAAAGGGGGTCCTTAGCATAGTCTGGTGCAGGTATACCCCTCCTGGACCGGTCTGGAAAAACCAACGCTGGGTGTATATATATAACCCTATTTCCTAATTGTCTATAAAAGTAGTTGGATAACCAGTGGTCGACCCAGGTGCCGGGCTGTCTGTGTTGGGGGGTGATAGTGAGATCTCGGCCGCTTTTGGGGTACCTTCTCTCCCCTTAATCTTCTCCCATTGTTTATATATGGCCTGCCTCTGCAGGCAAGATCTGAGATAATATGCCTCCCAAATATAATAGGAGATCTGTGGGAACAGGATCCCCTAAGGCGGGCGACGGAAATAGTCCACAGGCGAGAATGGACAAATATTTGAAATCGCCCCCACCCAAACACAGAGGGGGGAAGAGAATGCCAGAGCCGGCGGAGGTGCAGGTGGACCCGCCGATGCAGCTAGAACAGCATATGGGACCTGACAGGGGTAGACTCGACATTATAGACAACAAGCTGGCGGACATACTGACGCTTGTTCAGACCACCAACCAATCAGTCTCAGATATCTCCACCACGGTAAAGACACTACAGGTGGAGCTAACCCTTATTAGAGACGACATGAACAAAATTAGGGCCAATATTAAGTATGTAGAAACTGGTCTAGCGGAGGTTCAAACAGAACAAAGACAGATGACCACAAAAATAGACGACTTGGAGAAAGAAAATAAACGGATCAATGCGAGACTAACAGATATGGAGGATAGAGCACGTCGTAATAACCTGAGGATGGTGGGCTTCCCGGAGGGCGTGGAGGGGGGGAACCCCGCGGAGTTTATGCAAAAGTGGCTGATCGATACGTTGGGAACTTGCGGGGATACCCTCGCGCTTCGGGTGGAGAGAGCGCACAGAATCCCCGGTAAAAAAAACCCGCCGGGTGCCCCCCCTCGACCCCTCTTAATTAGAATACTTTCCTCTAGTGACAGAGACTGGGTGCTTCGGCGTAAGAGGGAATTAAAAGAGATTGCCCTCAACGGGCATTGGATACAAATATATCCTGACTTCTCTAGGGACACCCAAAATAAGCGTAGGGAATATCTTGACATCAAGAAAAGACTACGAGATGGTAATATCAAATATTCCATGTTATACCCTGCTAAGTTAAGAGTGGTCTATAGGGATACTGTAATGTTCTTCCATTCACCCAGAGAAGTCCTAGAATGGTTAGACACGGTTAGGGATTAGACATTAGGATTTTGATCGATGTGGCGGGAGGATGGCCCGATGTAGGGGGTGGGGGGACACGGGGGGCGCCCCATGGACGGATGGGCGAAATGTGAGAGGTTGACAGGATGCATCGCATCAGTGAACCAGTAGGGGGATACGTGGGGGAGAGGGGTGGGGGGGCGGTTGAGGTGGGGAGGGGTGTGGGGGTTTGGAGGGGGTGGGATCTGGCCTGGGTGCGGCTGCCTTTGGGGGGCGGCAGACGACTCCTTTATAGCTCCATAACATGACGAATAATAAAGTAATAATATGGAATGTGCGTGGACTGGGAGATAAAACAAAACGGGTCGTGGTCTTTGACCGGATTATTCGGCACCTCCCCGCAATAGTTGCTTTACTGGAAACACATGCCACACCAGAGATTCCAGAATATCTAATAAAGAGATGGGCGGGGCATCAGTTGCACTCCGGTTTCTCGACATATTCTCGAGGGATCAGTGTATACGTACATCAAAGTATTGATTTTATCCTACTGGACCAGTCAATTGATAGAGACGGGAGATATATCTTCCTCCACGCTCGATGGAATGGCAGAAAGTGTGTCTTAGCTTTTCTGTATATCCCCCCACCATTTGCAATGACAGTCCTAAACCAGTTGACAATTTTTTTGCATAACAGAGAGCGATCCCCGGTATTAATATGTGGTGACTTTAACTGCGTATTGGACCCCGCGTTGGATAGAATCTCAACCGTGGGGAAAAGTGGGCAGGGAAAGCACGCCCTACTTCGAGGGTTCTGCGAGGAGATAGGACTAACAGATGTCTGGCGATGGCTTTATGGTAACAAACAGGTGTTTTCTTGTTTCAGTAAAACATATAGCGCTATGTCCAGAATTGATATTGCCTTGGCCAATGGTGAGATGCTCGACGCCATTTTAAAAATGGCGTACGAGATCCATGGTATCTCTGATCATTCACCGATCTTACTGGTGATGAAGATTGGGCAACAATCCGGTACTACCAGATCGTTCAGACTGAACGAGCACTGGTTAACCATATTAAATGATCCCGTAGGAATTGACAAGGAACTTATACAATTCTGGCAAGAAAATATTGGTACAACACATATCCACTTCGTATGGGATGCAATGAAGGCTTTTATTCGCGGGTTATATTTCAGCAGAATTAAAAAGAAAAAAAGGAATTCGAATATTGCATATTTGGAGGGTAGGATTCGAATAAATAACGACGCGAACACACGCACCAAGGTAAAATCTGCTAAGGACGACTATATAACGTTCATGAGGAAAAAAGCCCAGAATCAACTATTTTTTATGGGCTACAAACATTTTTGTGAGGGAGGCACCCCGGGTAAACTATTGGCCTCCATAATAACGAATCAAAAGGCCCCCCAAAAGATTAGACAAATTCTGGCAGGTGACGGCCATAGATTGGAAAGAGGAGTGGAGATGGAGGGAGAATTCTTAAAATATTTTAACAATCTTTATTGCTCCGGGGTGGATGATGTGGGGACAAAGATAGACGACTTTTTAAAACAGGTCAAGATCCCGGGGTTGTCGGACCCGGACTCGGCCCTCTTGTGTGCCCCCATCTCCTTGAGAAAACTACAGGCGGTTACGCAGGAGGCTCGGGCCTCTTCGGCGCCCGGATCGGATGGGCTCCCGTATGGCATATACAAGAGCCACGCGGGGGTCCTCCTGCCCGGGCTGCTGCAGGTCCTGAATGAATCTAGTATATGTGGAAAGCTGCCCCCGTCCTTGACTTGCTATTTAGTGGACCGACGGCCAGAATTAATATTAACGGGGGACTTTCCCCTGCCTTCTCCCTAAAGCGGGGGACACGACAGGGGTGCCCACTCTCTCCACTCCTCTTTTCAGTCTTTATGGAACCTCTCGCATGCAGGATACGGGCCGAGCCGAGCATTGTGGGATTCGGTGGTAGGGGGATGGATGACAAGATTTGCTTGTATGCGGATGACGTATTGCTCTATCTGAACGATGGATGGAGAAGTGTCCCTGGCGTTATGCGAATAATAGAGGAGTTTGGTAGCGTCGCCGGGTATGAGATAAACTGGGCAAAGTCTGTCCTCTTCCCCCTTAACCGGATGCCTCCCGTAAATGACCTCAAGGTCAGAATCATTACTCCAACGGACCACTTAGAATAACTAGGGATAAAAATTGGTAGCACCATTAGGGATTATAACACATTAAACATCACTCCCCTAGTTGGGAAAATAAGGGAGAAGATTAGGGTTTGGCAGAAACTTCCGCTTTCCCAGATCAACAGAATTGCGCTGATTAAAATGGTTTTGTTGCCCTGGATATTGTACACGGTCAGCTCTTGCCCTGCTTGGATTGAAGATAGTGTTTTTAATCTGATCGATCGATTGATTAATGACCTGATATGGGGCAGGAAAAGGGTCCGCATTAAGCTACAATATTTACGATTGGCTGCAAGTAATGGTGGCCTCGGCCTGCATCACTTTCAGAGTTATTACCTGTGCTCACAATTACAGTGGTGCATCAATACGGGGGATGGAGCATTAATATCTCATATTACAGGACAACGCCAACAGTCTACACATAACATATTCAGTATATTGGAATCCGGACTTCTGGAGCGTGTGGACCA
Source organism: Bufo bufo (assembly GCF_905171765.1). Taxonomy (NCBI): domain Eukaryota; kingdom Metazoa; phylum Chordata; class Amphibia; order Anura; family Bufonidae; genus Bufo; species Bufo bufo. Next base: position 607,103,082 of record NC_053390.1, read on the forward strand.
TTTTTGTCCTATTGGTTCAGCCCTACAGAAGGCCTGGAATAAAACCAAGGAACTTACCCAGGCTCCTCAAGTTTTGGAGTTTACCCCGCTATGGGACAACCCTGCGCTAACAGAGCTCTTGGCCCTTAATGAAAATGATTATTGGACTCGGAGAGGTATCACGCTATTTTCACACATATGCACGAAAGGGAAAATTAAACCGATAGGGGAATTGTTTTTGCAGACACCAATCACTGCATTAGAACACTATAGATATCTCCAAATACAACATGCACTAGCATGCACGTTAAAAAAAACGCCCTCGAAAATAAGCACTCAGAGATTCTCATTATTTTGTTATAATACAGTCGGGAAAAAAGTTAGGGTCTCACTACTTTATAGGAGATTTATTGAGGAATTAAGCACGGTCACTAAATTTAAAAGTGTAGATAAATGGAACGCGGATATAGGGGAATGTAACCCTTCACAATGGCGGGAAATATATCAAAATATCAAAAAGGCTTCCCTCTCACGACAGCACCGTTTGACTCAATTTAAAATAATACACCGATTATATGTTACCCCGAATCTCCTATCCAAAATATACAGTAATAAGGGACAAGAATTCAGTTGTTTGAAATGTTCTCTTGCAGCGGCAGGGTATGTCCATATGTTGTGGGATTGCCCAGTTATCAAGAACTTCTGGGATAGCATATTTCAGGAGTTGGTGGCATTAACTGGGAACAACCCCCCTTTAACTATCCAAGTAGCGTTACTTGGACTGCTTCCCCCCCGAATATAAAAACAAAACAACCAAAAGTGAGCAGGGCTACTGGCTGAAGGGACTCCTATTGGACAAGGTAATAATTCTGAGGCATTGGGTGAAAGATAGACCACCAACAAAATATGAATGGCAAAGCTTGATGGAAAGAGTAACAGACTTTGAGTGCATGAAACGGCGCGGGGTGAAATACACTACAGGAATAGGTGTATAGACAGGAGAAATGACTGAAAGAGATGTACTACCGGACTGGAACTGATGTCCCACCACCTTTTGAGTCTAAGCTCCCACATAAACAAACTTTCAATAATTTTTAAACAACAAAACATTACTATTACTCGCTAAAATTAAATAGGAATTGGCCCTATGACTGTCTGGGAAACACCCAGAAGAGGGGCGTGAGCAGCCCGCCGCCCCTCGTGGCGGCCGTACCAGGCCAGGTACGCGGGGGACGGGGACGGGGGCGTTTGGGGGGGGGGGGGGTGGTAGCCCGGTATCAAGGGAAATACTGCATAAATGTACCTGTTGTATGTACCTACTCTCTGTAACCAGATACCTTTTTATATTGCTTTGGCGTAAGAAAATTAATAAAGATATTTATATATAAAAAAAAAAAGAGATGAGCGAATCGAAGTTGATGAAGTGGAATTCTATCCAAATTTCAGGAAAAATTTGATTCGCACCGAATCTGAATTCCCTCACGCTTTGTGGTAACGAATCACATTTTTTCCTAAAATGGCTGCTGCACATGTTAGGACATGGAGCAAAGAACTTTGGGAACAAGGGATAAACCACAATGCCATACATGCAGCCAATCAGCAGACAGCCAGCCCTGTGATGTCACAGCCATATAAATAGCCTCAGCCATCTTGGATTCAGCCATTTTCCAGTGTACTTAGTGCAGAGAGAGACGTCAGCAGGCGCTAGGAACAGTGCTAGAAAAGACTTTAAAACTTTTATTTTGCTGAATAGAAGTTCAGGGAAAGATCATTAGAAGTGTAGGGAAAGAATAGGAAGGAATTATTCCACACCATAAAAGGAGAACAGGGTCCAAATAGGGAAATGTACAGCCTAGGTAATAGGAGCAATGCTATTACACCTTGCTGCACTGACTGGGATCCAAATTGCCATTATACTGCTGCTCTCAGGTTTGCAATAGATGATACCTCTGTAATTCCAGCAAACGATTCTTTTTATTGGGGTGAAAGTGCTGTTTGATACAGCCATTAACAGGGTGTATTACTAGGAAATATTTCTATGTCTTTTTAGCCCTTGTGCGGTGCAGTTATATGTTCTAAAGCCTTTTATGGTGTGTATAAGTGGGAAAAAAAGGGCTTATTTGCTGTTCAGCGGCATATTTGGCGTGTATAAGTGGGGGGGAAAAAAGGGCTTATTAGCCATTGTGTGGTGAAGTGAGAAAATTACAGCCCTTTTTGGGGTGTATTAGTGGCAAAAAAAAGTATTATTTGCAGTCAAGCGGTGCAGTTATATGTTCTAAAGCCTTTTTTGGTGTGTATTAGTGGGGAAAAAAAGGTCTTATTAGCCGTTGTGTGGTAAAATGAGAAAATTACAACCCTTTTTGGCGTGTATTAGTGGGGAAAAAAAGTATTATTTGCCGTTCAGTGGTGCAATTATATATTCTAAAGCCTTTTTTTGCGTGTATTAGTGGTGGGACAAAAAGGGCTTATTAGCGTTGTGTGGTGAAATGAGAAAATTACAGCCCTTTTTGGCGTGTATTAGTGGGGGAAAAAAAGTATTATTTGTCGTTCAGCGGTGCAGTTATATGTTCTAAAACCTTTTTTGTCGTGTATTAGTGGCAAAAAAAGGATTATTTGCCGTTCAGCAGTGCAGTTATATGTTCTAAAGCCTTTTTTTGGCGTGTATTAGTGGCAAATGTTACGAACCAGCAGGTGTGAACCCACTGTGCCACGTGTCCTACCTCCTCTAAGGGCTTTGTCTAAGTGAACCCCTCGATTCTTCACAGCACCCCTGATGGTGGGGATAGACTTTCCCGAGGGGAACACCAAGTTGCAACCTGTTGAGGAGGATAGGCACACAAGGCAGCTGGTCCAGGCAGACCAGGAGGTAAAAGGGAAAGGTACTAGAAGTACAGGCATTGCGTAGTCGTTACCAGGAGCAACAGTGCAGGACCGAAGGATGAGGCAGAGGCGTAGTCAGACAGGCGAAAGGTCAAGGCAGGCCGCAAAGGTACAGATCAGGCAATCCGGTTCGGCAACAGGAGAGTCAAGGCTAGCACCAGGGATCAGATGGGTAGCAGAATCCAATAACACAAATACGAGTCAGGAAGACAAGTGATTATCAGGAGCCTTAGCAGAGCACACTGAGGAATCTGGGAAGGGAGCTGAGCCACTTATATATGCACAGGAGAGCTAGGATAGGTCAGCGAGGTCACATGACCTAAGCAACAAAGCCCAGGAAGTGACGCGCGCTGGCCCTTAAGGAAGTGCAGCAGTAACAAACAGCAAACATGCTGTGGCCAGGGCTGAGAGCAAACTGTGGAGCGGATCCAGAACAACAGCACCAACACAGACAAAGCCCAGGACTTTAGCGTTGAAATGGGAAGCACCGGCCGCAGATCACCGCTGAACACGGTGCTCAGAACCACGGCGGTAAGCAGGGGAACAGCGGCGCACAGCAGCCACTGTTACAGCAAAAAAAAGTATTATTTGCCATTCAACGGTGCAGTTATATGTTCTAAAGCTTTTTTTGGCGTGTATTAGTGGGAAAAAAAGGGATTATTAGCCATTGTGTGGTGAAGTGAGAGAATTACAGTCCTTTTTGGTGTGTATTATTTGCCGTTCAGCTGTGCAGTTATATGTTCTAAAGCCTTTTTTGTCTTGTACTAATGGCAAAAAATTGATTATTTGCCGTTGTGTGGTGAAGTGACAAAATTACAGATTTTTTGGGGTGTATTAATTTCCTTTGTATTTACTTATTTGATCTAACAGTATGTCAGATAGAGAAGTGACAGGCCCCACACAGGGAAGATGCAGAGGCCTAAATGTTTTTGGAGCAGGCATAGGTCGCATCAGAGTAAGGGGGCGTCGCAGCAGGGGTCACTTCCAGAGGCCTGAGTTCCCAGTGTCAGCTAGCGGGGTCTTGACCAGCAACCCAGTGGTTCTTGAATGGTTGACTCGGTCATCCACTTCGTCCCAAGTGACATCAGACACCCCCAGCCAAGAGTCGGTGGGTTCGTCAGACACAACCCTTAGTTGGCATGGCCCAGGAGCACCTGTCCTTAACCTTCCTCTGTCCTTTTCTGTTTCCTCAGCCAGAGAAGAATTATATGCTGTGGGCTCAGCTCCACTATACAGCAAGAACGAGCTACTAGAGGACTGTCAGCAGCTACTGCCCAGCCAAGGTCTGGAGGAGACATCCGCCGCTTTCTCCGGTAGGTGGGCAAGTAGTGATAAGGAGAGTGGTGTGGGAGCTGGTCAGGCTCCTGGATCAGAGACTGTTGAGGAGGACATCGGTGACGTGCAGACAGTACTTGATGATGATAAAGCAGATCGCAATTGGGAGTCGGCTGACGAAGGGGCTTTATCAACATCGGAAGAGGGTGGCAGCTTGCCTGTGAGGCTGCGGCGGAGCCAGCAAGTTGGTAGCGTGGCTGGGAGTCAGCAGGGTGGCGGCAGTAAGAGGTCAGTAGCCAAATCTGCCTGGGGTAGGCCACCCGCTTCGCAGGAGCCTACCTGTCCAGAAAGTCGTGGTGCAGGGGTTCACAGATGTAGCAGCAGTAGCAGTCAGTCAGTGTGGAGTGTTGGGGGTAAAATCACCTACTCGGCGGTGTGGCAGTCTTTTAGGCCGCCAGAGGAGGTGAACATGGCCATTTGCCGAATCTGTGGGCAGAAGGTGAAGCGTGGCCAGGGTGCTACTGTTAGCACCACGGCCCTGCGTCAACATATGCAGCATCACCATAAAGTGGCCTGGGAGAACTGTGGCTCCAATGTGGTGGTTCAGCCTCCCGGCTGCCACAACAACCGCTGCATCACCCAGTGGCATGCACCCGATATCAGGCAGTCAAGGCTCCACCACCAAAGGGAGCTGTCTGTCCTTCCCATCATCTACTGGTACTGATGCTCCTCTTCCTCGCATTCCTATTCCTCGTCAGTCATTCCGTCAGCAAGCAATCGCCGAAGCGATTTCCAAGATTAGACAGTTTGTGTGCACTCATCCAATGGCGCAAAAGCTGAATGTGCACCAGGCCAAGTTGCTGGTGCTGCAGTTACTCCCTTTCCAAGTGGTGGACTTTGCACCTTTCAGAGAACTGATGGCTTGTGCCGAGCAAAGGTGAAGGGTTCCAAGCAGTAATTTTTTTGCCAAAAAGGCAGTACCAGCCCTGCACAAATATGTAGAAGAGAAGGTGGGCCAGTCCTTGAGCCTGTCGGTGTTTGCCAAAGTGCATGGCAGCGTCAACGTGTGGAGCTGTAACTACAGTCAAGGACAATATATGTTAATGTGGTTCCTGCCCAGCCAAACCAGCAACTTAGCCAGGTGATGCCGCTTCCGCCTCCATGTTCTCACGCCGTTGGTCCTGCGACAATGTCCGCCTCTGCCTCCTTATCCTCCACCGTGTCCTCAACCTCCACTGCAGGGACAATTCACAGTGCTCCTCCAACATACCACATGTGCAGGGCACGGCGGTGTCACGCTGTTGTACACCTCGTTTGCCTGGGCGAACGGAGTCACACAGGGGAGGAACTGCTCCATGTCCTTCATCAAGAAATCAAATCCTGGCTTTCTCTACGACAACTCAAAATCAGAACCATGGTGACCGGCAACGGGAAAAACATGGTGTCGGCACTGCGTCAAGGAGGGCTTAGCCATGCGCCCTGCATGGTGCACACGTTCAATCTCGTTGTCAAGCGGTTCCCGAAGTCTTCCACCCATCTGCAAGACATCCTAAAAATGGCCAGAAAACTTTGCATGGACTTTAGCCACTCGTACACCACCAAGCACACCCTCCTTGAGCTGCAGCGGCAGAACAGGGTCCCCCAACATAGGCTGATATGCAACATTTCCACCCGTTGGAATTCCACCCTCCATATGTTGGACCGACTATACAAACAGAGAAAGGCTATAAATGATTTCTTGATGATCTAAGCGGACAGGAGTACTCCCCTGTGTAATTTCGATGTCAGCCAGTGGCAGCTCATGCGTGACACCTGCTGTTTGCTCAGGCACTTTGAGGATGCCGTGTTATTTGACAGTCGATAGGACTATGGGATGAACAACATGCTGGTACATCTGCTTGGTCAGGATACTGGAGACGTGGCGCCTACATCTCACGGCCACATGAGCCCTGTGGGGGCTGAACTGGAGGAAGAGGAGGACATTGAGGCACAAGCAATGTGTAGCGAAATGGGTGGTGTTTATACACAGGTGACAGGAGAAGAGGAGCAGGAGCATCTGCAGGAGCAAGAGGGAGATGAGGAAGACGTGGCAGATGACCCAGGCTCACCGTGGCTGTATGCAGTGGAGATGGAGGCAGGGAGTCCCTCTGAGTCACTTGCTCAAATGGCCCGCTGCATGCTCATTTTCATCATTCGGCAGAGGGATGACTTCTGGCTCTTGTCTGACCTTGTTGGACTCTCGCTACTGTTCCAAAATGGGGGCGTTTTTTACACCCGCTGAGAGGGAGGACAAACTGAAATACATCCTATGTAGTCAGTTGGCCGCTGCCTATGGGCGCCATCACCCATCCTCACGCAGGTCTGACCTGGGGGGTCCTCTGTGCTCACGTTCCACTGCCATGGCTGCTGGGGGGTTGGGGTTGCAGAAGCATTACCAGCTCCATCAGCAGCAACTTAAGTCTAGAGTCGATGATGAGCAGTTTTCTTCACCCGCCTTCTGAAGAAACTACTCACCAGCAGCAGTAGATAGACATAGACCAGAACTTAAACCAGCAGGTTGTGGCATACTTGGAGTGCACCCTGCCATCCCACATCGAAGATCCCCTGGACGACTGGGCAGCCAAACTCGATTTGTCCTGCCCAGCCAGTAGTGTGGCATCAGAGCGGGTGTTTGGTGCGGCGGGGGCCATAGTTATCCCAAGGAGAACTCGCCTGTACACCCAAAATGTGGAGAGACTGACCTTTGTCAAGATGAATCAGGCGTGGATCAGCCAGGAATTCCACCCACAAATGCCTGATGCATCAGATTAGATCATCCATGCTACCTCACCCAAACCTCGACAAAAGAGATCGGTTTCTTCCGGCTACCTGCCTCAGCTACTACTCTGATGCTGCCACTAGTGATGGACGAACATCAGCCAAGATGTTTCGCGAACGCATGTTCGATATCAAATGTTCGCGAACTGCGCGTTCGCGGCGAGCCCCATTCACTTTAAAGGCAGGCGAACCTGAAAAACCTTAAGGTCATATTTGCAGCCACCAAATACTTACTAGAAGTGCACAAATTGTCCCACAACATGGACAGTGACATACCAGAGGGGGATAAATTGCCAAAATTCCCACAAAAAATATGTATTTTAATCAGGGGTTATTTTTATGCGTCTTAAAGGGAAACTCTCAAAAATGTGCCCTGCTGGAGCCTAGATATATTTTATTTTAGGCCACGAGAGTACGGGCCCCAAAAATTAGGCATTCACCTGACAGAAAAGAACAAGTGATTATGTGGATGGAGGTACATTAGGCGGTCACTGGATAACAATTTTACTGTAGGGCGGTACAGGCCCCAAAAATTATGCATTAACCTGACAGAAAATAACAAGTGATTATGTGGCTGGAGGTATATCAGGCGGTCAGTGGATAACAATTTAACTGTAGGCCAGTGGAGTACAGGCCCCAAAAATTAGGCATTCACCTGACAAAAAAGAACAAGTGATTATGTGGCTGGAGGTACATTAGGCGGTCACTGATTAACAATTTTACTGTAGGCCAGTGGAGTATAGGCCCCAAAAATTAGGCATTCACCTGAGAGAAAAGAGCAAGTGACTATGTGGCTCTAGGTATATTAGACGGTCAGTGGATAACAATTTTACTGTAGGCCAGTGGAGTACAGGCCCCAAAGATTATGCATTCACCTGACAGAAAAGAACACATGATTATGTGGCTGGAGGTATATTAGACGGTCAGTGCAAAACAATTTTATTGTACACCACTGGAGTACAGGCACCAAAAATTATGCTTTCACCGGACAGAAACGAACAAGTGATGATTATGTGGCTGGAGGTATATAAGACGGTCAGTGCATAACAATTTTACTGTAGGCCAGTGGAGTACAGGCCCCAAAAATTATGCATTCACCTGACAGACAAGAACAAGTGATTATGTGGCTGGAGGTATATTAGGCGGTCAGTAGATAACAATTTTACTGCAGGCCAGTGGAGTACAGGCCCCAAACATTTGGCATTCACCGGACTGAAAAGAACAAGTGATTATGTGGCTGGAGGTATTTTAGGCGGTCAGTGAATAACAATTTTACTGCAGGCCAGTGGAGTACAGGCCCCAAACATTAGGCATTTACCTGACAGAAAAGAACAAGTGATTATGTGGCTGGAGGTATATTAGGCGGTCAGTGGATAACAATTTTACTGCAGGCCAGTGGAGTACAGGCCCCAAACATTAGGCATTTACCTGACAGAAAAGAACAAGTGATTATCTGGCTGGAGGTATATTAGGCGGTCAGAGGAAAACAATTTTACTGTAGGCCAGTGGAGTACAGGCCCCAAAAATTATGCATTCACCTGACAGACAAGAACAAGTGATTATCTGGCTGGAGGTATATTAGGCGGTCAGTGGATAACAATTTTACTGCAGGCCAGTGGAGTACAGGCCCCAAACATTAGGCATTTACCTGACAGAAAAGAACAAGTGATTATCTGGCTGGAGGTATATTAGGCGGTCAGAGGAAAACAATTTTACTGTAGGCCAGTGGAGTACAGGCCCCAAAAATTAGGCATTCACTGGACAGAAAAGAACAAGTGATTATGTGGCTGGAGGTATATTAGACGGTCAGTGGATAACAATTTTACTGTAGGCCAGTGGAGTACAGGCCCCAAAAATTATGCATTCACCTGACAGAAAAGAACAAGTGATTATGTGGCTGGAGGTATATTAGGCGGTCAGTGGATAATAATTTTACTGCAGGCCAGTGGAGTACAGGCCCCAAACATTAGGCATTCACCAGACAGAAAAGAACAAGTGATTATGTGGATGGAGGTACATTAGGCGTTCACTGAATAACAATTTTACTGTAGGCCAGTGGAGTACAGGCTCCAAAAATTAGGCATTCACCTGACAGAAAAGAACTAGTGATTATGTGTCTGGGGGTACATTAGGCGGTCACTAGATAAAAATTTTACTGTAGGCCACGGGAGTAGAGGCCCCAAAAATTAGGCATTCACCTGACTGAAAAGTCCTTTTATGCCGCTGTATATACATAAGAGAAGGACCATTCTTTGCTCTGGGTGGTGGAGGATATGTGTGGGCTGGCATGAGGAAATTCAATTACACATGGTCATCACAGGTGTTGAATTCCTCCAAAATCCATGCCTCATTAATTTTTTTAAATGTAAGGTAGTCCACACTGTCGTGAGCTAGGCAAGTGCGCTTATTGGTCACGATCCCCCCTGCTGCACTGAATGTCCTTTCAGACAGGACATTTAACGAGCGGCAAGCCAAGAGTTCCATGGCAAACTGTGCCAGCTCTGGCCACAGGTCAAGCCTGCACACCCAGTAGTCCAGGGATTCCTAGCTTCTCAGAGCGTCCACATCGGCCGTTAACCCGATGTAGTTGGACACCTGTCGGTCTAGGCGTTCCCTGAGGTTGGATCTGGAGGGAGGCTCTCGATGGTTTGGCTGCAAGAATGATCTCATATCCGAAGTGACCAACACATCTTCAAACCGCCCTCTTCTTGCAGGCGTGGTAGGATTGGTACCTGCAACTGTTTTGCTGTGGGTGGAAATTACTCTGCCAGCACCCGCAAGAGCAGAATGCAGCATCTCTCGCAGCAAGGCCTGGAAATGCTGCATTCTGACAGCCCTCTGTGATGCTGGTAACATGTCCGCCATTTTGTGTTTATACCGGGGGTCTAAGTACGTTGCCACCCAGTACTGGTCCTTGCCCTTTATGCTTTTTATCCGGGGGTCCCTCTTCAAACACTGGAGTATGAAGGCCCCCATTTGCACTAAATTGGAAGCGGTGGAGCGGCTGGCTCCTGCTCATCGCCCAGAAGAATGTCGTCCTCGGTCTCCTCCCCCCATCCACGGACAACACCAGAGATACCAGAAAAGTTTAAAGCCTGCTCTTCTTGCTCCTCCTCCTCCCCCCAGGCACCATCATCCTCTGACTCCTCTTCAGACTCCTGCTGACTTGTCTAAGTCGGAGTAGCCCCCCCGGGAATTCATTCAGCATTGCGACTTCCTCATCTTCCAGCTCCTGCTTCTCGACGGCTTGTTCAATTACACGACGCAATGCACGCTCCAGAAAGAAGACGTACGGTATGATGTCACCAGTGGCGAACCGACAGGGGTGGTCCTGAGGGTCTGGACCCCCTGTAGAACAACCAGTGAATTTAATATTTTTTTTATCCCTCAGGGCCACATTGCCGATTACCACAGGTTCTAGTTGCCGGCGGCGGTGGGGGGGCAGTAGGAGATGAGCGCTTCCATTGTGGAAGCGCTCATCTCCATATTCATTTGTATCGCCTGCGGCGGGGCAGGGGAGGGAGAGGCTTTTCCCTTCCCTGTTTTTCAGATAGGCCGCAGGCACTAATGCCTGCGGCCTATCAGAGGCCGGCTCAGGCGATGCGATGATGTCATTATTATTTGGGCATCTGGTGGCACTAAGAAGGGGCATTTTTTACTGGCACATTATGGGGGAGAGGAGCACTATAGGGGCATCTGCTGGGGGCACTAAGAAGGGGCATTATTTTACTGGCATACTATGGGGGACACTATGGGGAAGGGGGAGAGGAGCACTATGAGGGCATTTACTGGGGCACTATATAGGGGTATTTTATACTGGTATACATTATGGGGACATTAGCTCAACTGCGGGCACTAAGCAGGGGTATTTCATGTACTGTCATATTATGAGGAGAATTATTACTACTAGGGGGTATTATGGGGAGCTTTACTACTACTGTGGGGTTATGAGGAACATGATTACTAGTATGGGCACTATAGGGGTATTATTATTACTACTACTAAGTGTGCTCTGGCAGAGAATTTTTTCTATTCGTGGGATTTTGGGGAGGACTGTTACTTTGGGGGACACCCTGGCACAGTATCAGCTTAGCACAATTATTTTTGGGGGACATTATCCTTATACTATTAGTGTCTGGGCGCAGTTATTTTTTAGAGCACTGTGTGCCAATAATTGTTGAAGGGGGCACTATCTGTGTGGTAGTCAGGGAGGGCTGGCAGCCTTAGTCCTGGGGGGCAAATGCAGTCAAGTGGCCCATTTTTAGCCCCGCCCATTATTTAAAGCCCCTCCTACATATAATAGGCCACTCCCAACACACACTGTACAGCTGACATTCTATAGTTGAGGCCTGTCTCTACACATCATACGGAGAGGGGAGACCTGTCCTGGCTGCACTGCCTGCTTATATAACAAGCTACAGCCAGGAAGCTCCTCTGCTCTCCTCCCTCCCCTGATCCTGCTCAAGTCTTGTGGTTCCCCCCACCATCTGCCACCCGCCCGTGGCCTGCTGCCCCCTTTCGTCGTCCTCACCCAGCTCTGAATCCTCCTTCTGCAATTGGCAGGGGGAGGAGCCGGATCATCTCCTCTCCTACATAGCACCACATACCTCTTACATCCAGTGATGTCACCTTTGTTGTAGACGTTCTCTTTCCTCATCTTCTCCATTCAGACCAGACCGCCATGATGATTTTTCTGCCATCTCCCGTCTCTGCAGAGATTGAGAAACAGACATTAGTTTCCTGCCACCCCCAATACTATACTGCAGAAACAGTCCCCCTGGAAATACTACTACCACACAGATAGTGCCCCCTTAAACAATTATTGGCATACAGTGCTCTAAAAAATAACTGCGCCCAGACACTAATAGTATAAAGATAATGTCCCCCAAAAATATTTGTGCTAAGCTGATACTATGCCAGGGTGCCCCCAAAGTAACAGTGCTCCCCAAAATCCCACCAATAGAAATAATTCTCTGCCAGAGCACACTTAGTAGTAATAATGCCCCTATAGTGCCCTAGTAATCATGTTCCTCATAGCCCCCCAGTAGTAGTAAAGCTCCCCATAATACCCCCTAGTAGTACTAATTTTCCCTATAATATGACAGTACATGAAATACCCCTGCTTAGTGCCCGCAGTTGAGCTAATGTCCCCATAATGTATGCCACTATAAAATACCCCTATATAGTGCCCCAGTAAATGCCCTCATACTGCTCCTCTCCCCCTTCCCCATAGTGTCCCCAATAATATGCCAGTAAAAAAAATGCCCCTTAGTGGCCCCAGCAGATGCCCCTATAGTGCTCCTCTCCCCCACAATGTGCCAGTAAAAAAATTCCCCTTCTTAGTGCCACCATATGCCCCAATAGTGCTCCCCTCCCCCATAGTGCCCCCAAATAATGCCCCATAGTGCCGCTCTCCCCTATAGTACCTCCCATAATGTGCCAGTAAAAAATGCCCCCTTAGTGCTACCAAATGCCATAGTGCCCCCCATAATGTTCCAATACAAAAGGCCCCTTTAGAGCCCCCACTTCCCCATAGTGCCCCCCAAAAATGCCCCTATAGTAACACCAAATGCCCCATAGTGCTGCTCTCCCCTATAGTGCCCCCCAGAATGTGACAATAATTAAAAAAAAGCCCCTTTAGAGCCCCCAGATACCCCCATAGTGCTCCTCTCCCGCATGGTGCCCCCCCATAATGTGCCAGTAAGAAATGCACTCATAGTGCCAGCTCCCCTCATAGTGCCAGCTCCCCCCCATAGTGCCAGCTCCCCCCCATAGTGCCAGCCCCCCCATAGTGCCAGCTCCCCCATAGTGCCAGCTCCCCCATAGTGCCAGCCCCCCCATAGTGCCAGCTCCATCTATAGTGCCAGTTCCCCCTATAGTGTCAGCTCCCCCATAGTGCCAGGACCCCATAGTGCCAGTCCCCCCATAGTGCCAGCCCCCCCTATAGTGTTAGCTCCCCCATAGTGCCAGCCCCCCCTATAGTGCCAGCTCCCCCTATAGTGCCAGCTCCCCCATAGTGCCAGCTCCCCCATAGTGCCAGATCCCCCTATAGTGCCAGCCCCCCCCCATAGTGCCAGATCCCCCTATAGTGCCAGCTCCCCCCCATAGTGCCATATCCCCCCCATAGTGCCAGCCCCCCTATAGTGCAAGCCCCCCCATAGTGCAAGCCCCCCCTATAGTGCCAGATCCCCCCTATAGTGCCAGATCCCGCCCCCCCATAGTGCCAGCTCCCCCTATAGTGCCCCCCCATAGTGCTAGCTCCCCCAAAGTGCCAGATCCCCCCCCATAGTGCCAGATCCCCCCCATAGTGCCAGATCCCCCCTATAGTGCCAGATCCCCCCCATAGTGCCAGATCCCCCCCCCAATAGTGCCAGATCCCCCCCATAGTGCCAGATCCCCCCCATAGTGCCAGATCTTCCCCCCATAGTGCCAGATCTCCCCCCCCATAGTGCCAGATCTCCCCCCCCCCATAGTGCCAGCCCCCCGCAAAGAAGAAAAAAAAAAAACACTAATACTTACCTCCATCAGCAGCGATGCAAGCTTCTTCCGGCCTGTGTCCCTGCTGTGTGCTGCCCGGCTCAGGCGGCGCGATGATGACGTCACCGCGCTGCCTGAGCCGGCCTCTGATAGGCTGCAGGCATTAGTGCCTGCGGCCTATCAGAAGAACAGGGGAGGGACACGCCTCTCCCTCCCCTGCCCCAAAGCACACAGCACAGCCGCAATTACATCCAGGGCCGCGCCGCCTGTGGTGATGATCGGCGGTGCGGCCCTGAAGAATTTAAAAGTTTATTTATTTATTTATTTATTTTTATTTTTTTAAGACGTGCGGCCCAGCGGCCATTTATTTAGGGCGGCCTGGGGAGCAATTGCCTCCCTGCCCCCCGGCCCAGCCCGCCCCTGGTGGTGGTAGTATTTCCAGGGGGACTTTTTCTGCAGTATAGTATTGGGGGTGGCAGGAAAGGGTGTTCAGAAGATGTGAAGATGATGGAAATGTGGTAAACTAATGTGTCAATCTCTGCAGAGATGGGAGATGGCTGAAAAATCATCATGGCGGTCTGGTCTGAATGGAGAAGATGAGGAAAGAGAACGTCTACAACAAAGGTGACATCATTGGATGTAAGAGGCATGTGGCGCTATATAGGAGAAGAGATGCTCCGGCTCCTCCTCCTGCCATTTTCAGAAGGAGGATTCAGAGCTGGGTGAGAACAGCCAAGGGGGGCAGCAGGCCAGGGGTGGGTGGCAGATGGTGGAAGGAACCACAAGCCTTGAGCAGCATCTGGGGAGGGAGGAGAGTGGAGAGTGGAGGAGCTTCTTGGCTGTAGCCTGCTGTTGTTTATTGTATAATGTTAAAGGGACACTGACAGGGCCAATAAGCATATTGAGGTATATATATGGCAGTACAGGTCTTATAATGGGTATTACAATCATCTAAGTATCCCCCCTGTCCACCTTATACATACAGTAAACTTAAGTTTTATAACCTGCTCCAACGGTCTTCAATCTGCCCAAGGGGCGGCTTTTCACCTCTCTTGCGCCCAGCCAGCCTCCCCAACTGCCGCTTTGAAGAGCCGCCCAGCTTATGAATATTCAGTTTGCTGGGCGGCTTCTGCGGTCCCCGCTCTGAAGCGCTGCGCTTAACAGTGCCCTGCGCATGCGCCGGATCTTGTGAAGTCAGGGACAGTAAGCGCCGCCCAGCGAAGTGAATATTGATGAGCTGGGCGGCGCTTACTGCACCGGACTTCACAAGATCCGGCGCATGCCCCGGGCACTGTTAAGCGCAGCGCTTCAGAGCGGGGACCGCAGAAGCCGCCCAGCAAACTGAATATTCATGAGCTGGGCGGCGCTTCAAAGCGGCAGTTGGGGGAGGCTGGCTGGGCGCAAGAGAGGTGAAACGCCGCCCCTTGGGCAGATTGAAGTCCGTTGGAGCAGGTTATAAAACTTAAGTTTACTGTATGTATAATGTGGACAGGGGGGATACTTAGATGATTGTAATACCCATTATAAGACCTGTACTGCCATATATATACCTCAATATGCTTATTGGCCCTGTCAGTGTCCCTTTAAGCAGGCAGTGTAGCCAGGACACACCCTTCCCTCTCCGTATGATGTGTAGAGACAGGCCTCAACAATAGAATTTCAGATGTACAGTGTTTGTTGGGAGTGGCCTATTATATTTAGGAGGGACTTTTAATAATGGGCAGGGCTAAAAAATTTGCACGGGGCAGAATGCGCGCCGCATTTTTCCACTCAGGGCTTTTACAAATGATCAGGCAAAAGAAACAGCACAGAGCGCTACACATGCCACATTTTTTGCCTTTCGGACCCCCCTAGACATAATTCCTGGGTGCTCCCTTGGATGTCACTGATGGTGCCCTGGCTGCGACTGACCAGTTTGGTGATCTCATCAAATGGCCACAGAACTCTGCATACATCGCGCATGAGCAGCCACTGGCGCTGTGAAAAGAAACCAAGCTCCCCAGAACCTGTCCTTCTGCAAAGTTCGTACAGGTAGTCTTTAACGCCACATTGCTAGAGCAGCCTATCAAGCATATACAAGGTGGAGTGTCAGCGTGTCGGGCTGCCACAAATCAGATATATGAAGGGCAGGTGGTGTCGCCGCTGAACGTCAGCAAGGCGAGTCATGGATGTGTAAGATCTTCTAAAATGGCCAGAGATTTTCCTGGCCTGCCGCAAGACGGCCTGTTCCAGTGTTGGATGACATGAAGCCTGATTCTCTGCTATGACATGAAGCCTGAATCTCTGCTATGACACCTCTCTTCTCTGTCTGGGTGCCGGGCAATTAGATAAATATTGGAAATTGGAAAAGTTGCTGCTTAAGTTTTTATAATAGCAATTTGCATATACTCCAGAATGTTATGAAGAGTGATCAGATGAATTGCAAGTCATAGCAGAGAATCAGGCTTCATGTCATAGCAGAGAATCAGGCTTCACGTCACCCACCACTGGAACAGGCCATTGTCAGATATTTAGGCCCCGGCACCCAGACAGAGGAGAGAGGTCCCATAGGAGAGAATCAGGCTTCATGTCATAGCAGAGAATCAGGCTTCAAGTCATAGCAGAGAATCAGGCTTCATGTCATAGCAGAGAATCAGGCTTCACGTCACCCACCACTGGAACAGGCCATTGTCAGATATTTAGGCCCCGACACCCAGACAGAGGAGAGAGGTTCCATAGCAGAGAATCAGGCTTCATGGCATAGCAGAGAATCAGGCTTCACGTCACCCACCACTGGAACAGGCCACTGTCAGATATTTTTAGGCCCCGGCACCCAGACAGAGGAGAGAGGTCCCATAGCAGAGAATCAGGATTCATGTCATAGCAGAGAATCAGGCTTCAAGTCATAGCAGAGAATCAGGCTTCATATCATAGCAGAGAATCAGGCTTCACGTCACCCACCACTGGAATAGGCCATTGTCAGATATTTAGGCCCCGGCACCCAGACAGAGGAGAGAGGTCCCATAGCAGAGAATCAGGCTTCATGTCATAGCAGAGAAACAGGCTTCATGTCACCCAACACTGGAACAGGCCATTGTCAGATATTTTTAGGCCCCGGCACCCAGACAGAGGAAAGAGGTCCCATAGCAGAGAATCAGGCTTCATGTCATAGCAGAGAATCATGCTTCATGTCACCCAACACTGGAACAGGCCACTGTCAGATATTTTTAGGCCCCGGCACCCAGACAGAGGAGAGAGGTCTCATAGCAGAGATTCAGGCTTCATGTCATAGCAGAGAATCAGGCTTCATGTCACCCAACACTGGAACAGGCCACTGTCAGATATTTTTAGGCCCCGGCACCCAGACAGAGGAGAGGTTCATTCAACTTTGGGTTGCCCCGCAATATAATGGTAAAATGAAAATAAAAAAAGGATTGAATGAGGAAGTGCCCTGGAGTACAATAATATATGGTTAAGGGGAGGTAGTTATAAATGTCTAATCTGCACAAGGGATGGACAGGTCCTGTGGGATCCATGCTTGGTTAATTTTTATGAACGTCAGCTTGTCCACATTGGCTGTAGACAGGCGGCTGCGTTTGTCTGTAATGACGCCCCCTGCCGTGCTGAATACACGTTCAGACAAAACACTGGCCGTCGGGCAGGCCAGCACCTCCAAGGCATAAAGGGCTAGCTCTGGCCACGTGGACAATTTGGAGACCCAGAAGTTGAATGGGGCCGAACCATCAGTCAGTACGTGGAGGGGTGTGCACAGGTACTGTTCCACCATGTTAGTGAAATGTTGCCTCCTGCTAACACGTTCCGTATCAGGTGGTGGTGCAGTTAGCTGTGGCGTGGTGACAAAACTTTTACACATCTCTGCCATGCTAACCCTACCCTCAGAGGAGCTGGCCGTGACACAGCTGCGTTGGCGACATCTTGCTCCTCCTCTGCCTTCGCCTTGGGCTTCCACTTGTTCCCCTGTGACATTTGGGAATGCTCTCAGTAGCGCGTCTACCAACGTGCGCTTGTACTCGCGCATCTTCCTATCACGCTCCAGTGCAGGAAGTAAGGTGGGCACATTGTCTTTGTACCGGGGATCCAGCAGGGTGGCAACCCAGTAGTCCGCACACGTTAAAATAGGGGCAACTCTGCTATCGTTGCGCAGGCACTGCAGCATGTAGTCGCTCATGTGTGCCAGGCTGCCCAGAGGTAAGGACAAGCTGTCCTCTGTGGGAGGCATATCGTCATCGTCCTGCGTTTCCCCCCAGCCACGCACCAGTGATGGGTCCGAGCTGCGTTGGGTGCCACCCCGCTGTGAACATGCTTCATCCTCATCCTCCTCCACCTCCTCCTCATCCTCGTCCTCCTCGTCCTCCAGTAGTGGGCCCTGGCTGGCCACATTTGTACCTGGCCTCTGCTGTTGCAAAAAACCTCCCTCTGAGTCACTTCGAAGAGACTGGCCTGAAAGTGCTAAAAATGACCCCTCTTCCTCCTCCTCCTCTTCCTGGGCCACCTCCTCTTCCATCATCGCCCTAAGTGTTTTCTCAAGGAGACATAGAAGTGGTATTGTAATGCTGATAACGGCGTCATCGCCACTGGCCATGTTGGTGGAGTACTCGAAACAGCGCAACAGGGCACACAGGTCTCGCATGGAGGCCCAGTCATTGGTGGTGAAGTGGTGCTGTTCCGCAGTGCGACTGATCCGTGCGTGCTGCAGCTGAAACTCCACTATGGCCTGCTGCTGCTCGCACAGTCTGTCCAGCATGTGCAAGGTGGAGTTCCACCTGGTGGGCACGTCGCATATGAGGCAGTGAGCGGGAAGGCCGAAGTTAAGCTGTAGCGCAGACAGGCGAGCAGCGGCAGGATGTGAACGCCGGAAGCGCGCACAGACGGCCCGCACTTTATGCAGCAGCTCTGACATGTCAGGGTAGTTGTGAATGAACTTCTGCACCACCAAATTCAGCACATGCGCCAGGCAAGGGATGTGCGTCAAACCGGCTAGTCCCAGAGCTGCAACGAGATTTCGCCCATTATCGCACACCACCAGGCCGGGCTTGAGGCTCACCGGCAGCAACCACTCGTCGGTCTGTTGTTCTATACCCCACCACAACTCCTGTGCGGTGTGGGGCCTGTCCCCCAAACATATGAGTTTCAGAATGGCCTGCTGACGTTTACCCCGGGCTGTGCTGAAGTTGGTGGTGAAGGTGTGTGGCTGACTGGATGAGCAGGTGGAAGAAGAGGAGGCGGAAGCCGAGTAGGAGGAGGAGGCAACAGGAGGCAAAGAATGTTGCCCTGCGATCCTTGGCGGCGGAAGGACATGCGCCAAACAGCTCTTCGCCTGGGGCCCAGCCGCCACTACATTTACCCAGTGTGCAGTTAGGGAGATATAGCGTCCCTGGCCGTGCTTACTGGTCCACGTATCTGTGGTTAGGTGGACCTTGCCACAGATGGCGTTGCGCAGTGCACACTTGATTTTATCGGATACTTGGTTGTGCAGGGAAGGCACGGCTCTCTTGGAGAAGTAGTGGCGGCTGGGAACAACATACTGTGGGACAGCAAGCGACATGAGCTGTTTGAAGCTGTCTGTGTCCACCAGCCTGAATGACAGCATTTCATAGGCCAGTAGTTTAGAAATGCTGGCATTCAGGGCCAGGGATCGAGGGTGGCTAGGTGGGAATTTACGCTTTCTCTCAAATGTTTGTGAGATGGAGAGCTGAACGCTGCCGTGTGACATGGTTGAGATGCTTGGTGATGGAGGTGGTGGTGGTGTTGGTGGCACATCCTCTGTTTGCTGGGCGGCAGGTGCCAACGTTCCTCCAGAGGCGGAGGAAGAGGCCGAGGCAGCAGCAAAAGAAGAGGTAGCAGGGGGAGCCTGAGTGAGTTCCTTGTTTTTAAGGTGTTTACTCCACTGCAGTTCATGCTTTGCATGCAGGTGCGTGGTCATGCAGGTTGTGCTAAGGTTCAGAACGTTAATGCCTCGCTTCAGGCTCTGATGGCACAGTGTGCAAACCACTCGGGTCTTGTCGTCAGCACATTGTTTGAAGAACTGCCACGCCAGGGAACTCCTTGAAGTTGCCTTTGGGGTGCTCGGTCCCAGATGGCGGTGGCCAGTAGCAGACGGACTCTCTTGGCGGCGGGTGTTCTGCTTTTGCCGACTGCTCCCTCTTTTGCTACGCTGTTGGCTCGGTCTCACCACTTCCTCTTCCTCCGACTTCTGAAAGTCAGTGGCACGACCTTCATTCCATGTGGGGCCTAGGACCTCATCGTCCCCTGCATCATCTTCCACCCAGTCTTCCTCCCTGACCCCCTGTTCAGTCTGCACACTGCAGAAAGACGCAGCAGTTGGCACCTGTGTTTCGTCATCATCAGAGACGTGCTGAGGTGGTATTCTCATGTCCTCATCAGGAAACATAAGTGGTTGTGCGTTAGTGCATTCTATCTCTTCCACCCCTGGGGAAGGGCTAGGTGGATGCCCTTGGGAAACCCTGCCAGCAGAGTCTTCAAACAGCATAAGAGACTGCTGCATAACTTGAGGCTCAGACAGTTTCCCTGATATGCATGGGGGTGATGTCACAGACTGATGGGCTTGGTTTTCAGGTGCCATCTGTGCGCTTTCTGCAGAAGACTGGGTGGGAGATAATGTGAACGTGCTGGATCCACTGTCGGCCACCCAATTGACTAATGCCTGTACCTGCTCAAGCCTTACCATCCTTAGAACGGCATTGGGCCCCACCAAATATCGCTGTAAATTCTGGCTGCTACTGGGACCTGAGGTAGTTGGTTCACTAGGACGTGTGGCTGTGGCAGAACGGCCACGTCCTCTCCCAGCACCAGAGGGTCCACTAACACCCCCACGACCATGTCCGCGTCCCTTACTAGATGTTTTCCTCATTGTTACCGTTCACCACAATAAGAAAAAAATTATTTGGCCCAATGTATTGAATTTAAATTCAGGCCTTTTTTTACAGGCACCTAACACTATCTGGCTATCTATTTAGGTACCGTATTACACTAATACAGGCACAGCAGTAACGACAGATTTAGCTGAATATAAATTGCAGGCCTAGTATTTAGGCGCTGGATGACAGGTATCCCTTTTACGGACAGAATTAGACTTGGAAATGCACGGTAGCGTGTGAAGTTATTGAGGATGACCCTATCCGCACCTTCAATCTAATATACCCTTTTATGGATAGATTTAAACTTGGCCTGATAGAGCAGAAACCACTAATTTAGGGAATTGCTAAGTTGGGAATTGTATTTCAACCCAGAACAAAAACTGTGCTTCGGCAGACAGCAGACAGTATTACAATTGGCTAGCCACAGCTGAAACACCAGATTTAGGGTACTGCTATTTTGGCAATTGTATTTTACCCCTCAATAAAATAGCAAGCACAGCCAAGCCCCTGATGTAGGATATAGCAAAAAAAAAACAAAAAAACACACTATTGATGGTTAAAAATGGACTTGGTGGCAGCTTGTGCTGGCGCACCACAAGACACAAAATGGCTGCCGAACACCCCAGAAAAAAGTGACTGAAAAACGCTCTGGGCAGCCTTAAAACAGTGAGCAATTGAATAGCAGAGGTTGTATGATACACAGCTGTATATCGATCACTTCAGTAAATAAATCCCTGCCTAATCTCGCCCTAACAGCAGCAGCTGATCCTCTCCCTACACTGATCAGAGCAGAGTGACGTGCGGCGCTACGTGACTCCAGCTTAAATAGAGGCTGGGTCACATGCTGCACTGGCCAATCACAGCCATGCCAATAGTAGGCATGGCTGTGATGGCCTCTTGGGGCAAGTAGTATGACGCTTGTTGATTGGCTGCTTTGCAGCCTTTCAAAAAGCGCCAAGAAAGCGCCGAACACTGAACCCGAACCCGGACTTTTACGAAAATGTTCGGGTTCGGGTCCGTGTCACGGACACCCCAAAATTCGGTACGAACCCGAACTATACAGTTCGGGTTCGCTCATCCCTACTGGAGATCATTATGTCAGGCTGATTGGGTTAAAATAGCAGACTTGACATGTTAAAAGGAGGGTGATGCTTGAAATCATTGTTCTTCCATTGTTAACCAGGGTGACCTGCAAAGAAACGCGTGCAGCCATCATTGCGTTGCATAAAAATGGCTTCACAGGCAAGGATATTGTGGCTACTAAGATTGCACCTCAATCAACAATTTATAGGATCATCAAGAACTTCAAGGAAAGAGGTTCAATTCTTGTTAAAAAGGCTTCAGGGCGTCCAAGAAAGTCCAGCAAGCGCCAGGATCGTCTCCTAAAGAGGATTCAGCTGCGGGATCGGAGTGCCACCAGTGCAGAGCTTGCTCAAGAATGGCAGCAGGCAGGTGTGAGAGCATCTGCACGCACAGTGAGGCAAATACTTTTGGAAGATGGCCTGGTGTCAAGAAGGCCAGCAAAGAAGCCACTTCTCTCCAAAAAAACCCATCAGGGACAGATTGATCTTCTGCAGAAAGTATGGTGAATGGACTGCTGAGGACTGGGGCAAAGTCATATTCTCCAATGAAGCCTCTTTCTGATTGTTTGGGGCATCTGGAAAAAGGCTTGTCCGGAGAAGAAAAGGTGAGCGCTACCATCAGTCCTGTGTCATGCCAACAGTAAAGCATCCTGAGACCATTCATGTGTGGGGTTGCTTCTCATCCAAGGGAGTGGGCTCACTCACAATTTTGCCCAAAAACACAGCCATGAATAAAGAATGGTACCAAAACACCCTCCAACAGCAACTTCTTCCAACAATCCAACAACAGTTTGGTGAAGAACAATGCATTTTCCAGCACGATGGAGCACCGTGCCATAAGGCAAAAGTGATAACTAAGTGGCTCGGGGACCAAATGTTGACATTTTGGGTCCATGGCCTGGAAACTCCCCAGATCTTAATCCCATTGAGAACTTGTGGTCAATCCTCAAGAGGCGGGTGGACAAACAAAAACCCACTAATTCTGACAAACTCCAAGAAGTGATTATGAAAGAATGGGTTGCTATCAGTCAGGAATTGGACCAGAAGTTGATTGAGAGCATGCCCAGTGGAATTGCAGAGGTCCTGAAAAAGAAGGGCCAACACTGCAAATACTGACTCTTTGCATAAATGTCATGTAATTGTCGATAAAAGCCTTTGAAACGTATGAAATGCGTGTAATTATATTTCACTACATCACAGAAACAACTGAAACGAAGATCTAAAAGCAGTTTAGCAGCAAACTTTGAAAACTAATATTTGTGTCATTCTCAAAACTTTTGGCCACGACTGTATACTTTTTTTTTTACCCCTATTTTTTACCAATTTTTTTTTACTTTATTTGGGGAAAATGACGTTTTTGTTTATTTTTACTTGAAACTTTAAATTTTTTGGGGGGAAAACTTTATTTTTCAACCTTTTTTTTCACTTTATTTTTTGTCCCACTTTAGGACTTGAACTTTTGGGGATCTAATCCTTTACAATGCATTCCAATACTTCTGTATTGGAATGCATTGGCTGTATGAGTAATACAGTGTCAACGCCAAAAACCATCCCAAGCCGACAGCAGTACCTGACAGTAGCCAGCAGCATGTTTTCAATGATAATTTTCTTCCTCAAGGCCGATGTGGCTAAAGCTCAGAAAGTGTTCTTTTATCCCCTGCCGGCGAGCTTCTCTAGTCAGGCTTGAAGTCATGGAGGCAGTGGCCTCCTTGCTCCAAGTCAAGATAACCACACCCCCTTCCCTTCCATGCTGCTGGCTAACATAGAAAGTATATTATAGTGCATTTGTATAGTGCAGCAGTTGTGTGCGGTTCTGCTGCGATACCACAGGTATATATAGGGACAAGCGTTTCTCCCAGAAGGGCATCCAAGAGCTATACGGCCACGTTCAGCGGCAATTTAATATATATCTCTGGCACACATAGCTCTGGGATGCCATAGCTCTGGCCATATAGCTCTGGGATGCCCTTCTGGGAGAAACGCTTGTCCCTATTGAAACGCACACAACTGCTGCACTATACAAATGCACTATAATACTTTCTATGTTAGAAAGTATATTATAGGTATATCACACCCCTCAATCAGTTTTTTGGGGGGCAACAGGTATATCACACCAGTTGCAATTAGTTATTCCAATAGCATTTGTCCCTCTATATAGCTGCAGTATCGCAGCAGAACCGCACACAACTGCTGCACTATACAAATGCACTATAATATACTTTCTATGTTAGAAAGAATATTATAAGTATATTACACCCCTCAGTTTATCACACCTATCGATAGCACACCTATGCCAGTCCTAAAAGGACTTTTGTGGCCCTATTAGCTAGCGTTTGGTGTCCCTAACAGTCTGTCCCTGCTCCACAAAGCAACCTCTTCCTACACTGGCAAAACACAGAATGTAAAATGGCTGACAGATCGGGTTCTGTTACAGGGTGGGGGTGTGTCCATGTGCTGAAACGTCTCAATTGGCTGTCCTGTCCCACCTTATGGATGTGTTATGGGTCAAAGTTCGGCGCAATGCAAAAGAATATGGCGAATTGCCATATGTTCGCATGTTTGGCGAATCGCGAACGAGAAAAGTTTGCTGCAAAATGACCGCCGGGTGAACCACAAGGCCATCTCTAGCTGCCACCCGCCTGATGCCACACATCTGATGCCAAGTGCTCCTTCTTACACCCACCATCGTCAGCGGGTACTGTTATTGCCATCCACCTCCCCACTCTGTCACCGGGTTACTTTGTAGTCTCCTGATGCTGCTGCCACCTCACCACTCGGGTCTCCTCATGCTGCTGCTGCCACCTCCACATTCTGTCATTGTGCCACTCCATGGCCTCCTCATGCTGCTGCTGCCACCTCCACACTTAGTCACCTTGCCACTCTGTGGTCTCCTCATGCTGTTGCTAAATCAACACTATGTCACTGGGCCACTCTGTGGCCTACTCATGCTGCTGCTGCCGCCTCCACCCTATGTCACCTTGCAAGTCTGTGGCCTCCTCATGCTGCTGCTAAATCAACACTATGTCACTGGGCCACTCTTTGGCCTACTCATGCTGCTGCTGCCACCTCCACACTATGTCACCTTGCCACTCTGTGGCCTCCTGATGCTGCTGCCACCTCCACACTATGTCACCTTGCCACTCTGTGGCCTCATCATGCTGCTGCTAACTCAACACTATGTCACTGGGCCACTCTGTGGCTTCCTCATGCTCATGCCACCTCAACGCTATGTGAATATGCCACTCTGTGGTCTCCTCATGCTGCTGCTACCTCAATACTATGTCAAAAGTCCACTCTGTGGATTTTTCAAGCTCCATGACTGGGCCACTATGTTGCCTTTTTGGCCTGGTTCACAGCATCATTTATTTGACCCTTCTTCTGATCTGTCAGAAGGAAGGAAAAATGAGACGCACAATCGATCCTGTCTGTGTAGCAGCTGTAAGGCCTGTATGGTCCCATCAAAATATGATTTGGTAACCAAAAGCAGCCAAAACACAGAAGACATGCAAATATTCCATTCACGTGTCATCTCTGTTTTGGATCCACTCCTGTTTTTTTTTTTGGCTTTAGCAATACTGATGGATTACTGAGCAAATGCTGACCGAGTGAATGCGGATGCTCCAAAGACAGGATCTGTTTTTTGGCGGGTTATTGTTCTGACAAATCAATTTGTTTTAGAAATTCGCTTATCTCTAGTCCTAACAGGTAACTTTTTTATTTTGTTGGATTGTCAAAATATTGCTCACAATGTATTTTTTGTGCCTGACATCTAAGCCTTTTTTGTGTTTTTTAAGGATTTTTTTTCCTTTTTTTAGTTTTATTTTGTTAAATCTATGGAAAAAAAATTTGTTTGCAACCTATTGGATTTTAGTTTTTAAATATGCAAACTGACACCAAAATAGATTATTAAAATTGTCTGTCTATTTTGTGTTGGTTGTTTTGATATATAATACGTTTAGTTTTGTGTAAACTGTGACTATGGCAACGGTTTTGCTAATGGCCCAGTGGGTTGTGTGGATTACCACAAAGTCATTAACAATGAATGCTGTATGCCAATCTGTTTCTAATGAGCTAATGGAATACTGCCGTGATTTGCATGGCTGCATGGTTCTTGGCCGCTTGGATGCCCCGTTACACCCAGGAGTTCCTTTTACTTGTGGGTGTAAATTAGCACAGTCAGCATGAGATGTTTGTACTCTGTGAATGGCGAGAGGAAAATAATCAGTAATAATTGCTCCTTAGTAAAGATAGATATTCTCTCCATTTACAGAATTTGGGTGCTTAAAATGGTGCTTTTAGTCTTCTGACAATGCCAGGAAATTAATGGCTGGTATTTGATGTTTCTTGTTGCTTAAAATGCTCCAACTTGTAAAGGGGGTGACTTAGATATTAGAAGCATTTATTTAAGAGTACACAGAAAATAAATTTAGATTTTGAATGTTTCAGAGCATTTTAGCCATTGTTCAGATTTGCTTAGCTAAAATTTCAGAATTTTGATTTATATGTAGAGAGAGCCCCCGTCGACCTGGGATATGGCTGATGCTTCATGGTAATACAAGGGAGAGATATTCACAAGATATCATCTTACCTGATCAATCCTCAGTGGAGCTGAAGATGCTGTTATATGCATGGAACTTTTTCAGCTTAATGGCCTTTCCTAGCCCTTCCTAAAAAGATCTCCAGAGTGCATTAGGCATTTACAATGACCTTAGTCCTTAGTGGGCACTATTGCGCTCTGTATTTTTACAGTATCTCACATTAAAAGGTAATAATTAAGGTTAATGGTTAAAGTTAATTATTAAAGGGAAAAACAACTAAATAACTGGAAAATAAACTTGCCACACAATTCAAAAAAATATGTTTAATGGGAACCTGTCATCAACTTTATGCTGACCTCACTGAGGGCAGCATAAAATAGTGACAGATGCGCTGATTTCAGCGGTTGCCGAGAACCAGCACAGGCCTTGAAAAGAGTCAAATCTACTTGAGAAGAGTCATGGTTATTCATAATCTCCTGCTCTCCCCGCCCATCTGCTGATGATTGGTAGTTCTCTCTTAGAGAGAAAGGGAGAAATCTAGGTAGAAGACTGTCAGTCATCAGCAGGTGGGTGTCACCGCCAGTTCTGTGAGAAGGTCTGACAGATGTTCTTCTCTACCTCTTGTATGACGTTCTTTGTTTTGGTTTCACTTTGTCATCTCATTTCCTTCTGCCAGGTGTCACTTATTTAGACTAATCGTCTTCCTTTATACTGCTCACTTTGCGGTTTATACTACTTCCTGGATGAAGTGCTCACTGCTGGAGGCTGCTGCTGTTGTTTGCTCAGATAAGTCTTTTCCTTTATTGTGTTTCCTTGCTTGCTTGATTCTAGGTGACCCTGACTCCGTCCGTATTAAGTGCAGGGAGCCGGTGGTCGTGTCCCCTCACTATTATAGGGTTTTCTGGTGTCACACAGTCTTAGGTACGTGGGCATGCAATCGTCTACCATTGAGACCCTTGCATGTGCATAGCAGTCAGGGAGAGCTTATAGGGTTTTATAGGGCTCACCTATATTCTCCTTAGTGTGGGATCAAGCCAGTCGATCATTTATTTATAAGTTCCAGCTATCT
The DNA here is from genome assembly GCF_905171765.1 of Bufo bufo. Lineage (NCBI taxonomy): Eukaryota > Metazoa > Chordata > Amphibia > Anura > Bufonidae > Bufo > Bufo bufo. The sequence goes on from NC_053390.1 coordinate 607,130,077, forward strand.
GCAACTTCACCCATGACATTATAAACCGCCAAAACCGTCTTAAGCATAGATCCGGTTTCAGCCTTGATTGACCACATGCAAGGTCTTTTGCTGGAGGTAGCAGATCTCCGTAAAACTGTGTCTCAGTTTCAGGTGACCGGTTCTGCTGGCGTTCATGGAGTTTGTTCCGAGCCTAAGATCTCGCTTCCGGATACGTTCTCCGAGGGTAGTGAGAATTTTGTTCGGTTTAGAGAGGCTTGCAAACTCCATTTTCGCCTACTTCCCCATTCCTCTGGTGATGAGGTAGGGATCATCATCTTGCTGCTCAGGGGTAACGCTCAGTCTTGGGCCTTTTCGTTGCCGGTGGGGGTACGGCCCCTCCGATCGGTGGATGACTTTTTTGTAGCCCTGGGGCAGATATATGATGACCCGGATCGTATTGCTCTGGCTGAATCTAAACTGGGTCTTTTATGCCAGGGTAAACAGTCCGCAGAGATATATTGTTCTGAATTTCGAGGGTTGGGCAGCTGATACTGGTTGGAATGATGCTGCACTCCGAAGTCAATTTTCCATGGTCTTTCAGAAAGATTAAAAGATGCATTTGCTTTTCATGAGAGACCAGCGTCGTTAGAGTCTGCCATGTCTCTAGCTGTTCGTATTGACAGGTGTCTTAGAGAGAGAGAGGAGACTACTCTTTCCTGTCATATTCAGCCCAAGGACAGTGGGGAGGAGGCCATACAGCTGGGTTTGCTTGCCTCTGATAGTAGAGGATTCAGCTCTCAGAGGAGGGTTTGAGTCTGTTGTGGGGGTAATCATTTGGCTAATGTTTGCCCCTCTAGGAGATTCATGGAGTTTTCTGAGGGTAATAAAAAAAAAAAAGAAACCCTCGAAAAACTTTCCATTTGCTACTATTGGCAAGGTGGATGCGGAAATTGAAGGTTTGCCATTTGCTTGTAGTTCCCGTTTTCTCCTACCTGCCAGGGTAAGAACATTGTTTGTGAGGTTTTTGTAGATAGTGGAGCAGTTGTCAATCTCATTGATAATCAATTTGCAACAACGCATGGTTTCCAGGTGTGCACTTTGGAAAAGGATATACCTGTTTTTGCTATCAATTCCGCTCCACTTTTTCAAAGATCGTTAAAGGGCATAGTTCACAATATCCGTTTGACTGTGGGTGACGCTCATGTTGAGGATATGTCATGTTTCGTCTTAAGCGGATTACCTACTCCTCTAGTGTTGGGGCTACCCTGGCTCACTAAACATAACTCCACCATTTATTGGCAAGCAAGGCAAATAAATGGTTGGAGTGAGTTTTGCAGAGAGAATTGCCTCACGGCGTCTCTTTCAGAGGTTTCTACTAAGACTGTGCCATCTTTTCTCTCTGAATTTTCTGATGTGTTTTCCAAGAGTGGTGTCCAGGAGTTGCCACCTCACTGGGAGTACGACTGCCCTATTAATCTCATCCCAGGCGCCAAGCTGCCAAAATCACGATTATACAATCTCTCCCAACCTGAAAGAGTCGCTATACGTACTTATATCTCTGAGAGCCTGAGAAAGGGACACATCCGACCCTCGAAGTCACCTGTTGCCGCTGTTTTTTTTTTTTGTTAAGAAAAAAGATGCTTCCCTCAAGACCTTGTCTGGGTTTCAGGGAGCTTAACCGTATCCCGATTCGTGACCCATATCCGCTTCCTCTGATCCTGGAACTGTTTAACCAGATTGTTGGGGCTAAAAAAAATCTAAGTTGGATTTAAGAGGGGCATACAACCTAGTCAGGGTCAGGGAAGGGGACGAAAGGAAGACGGCCTTCAATACCCCTGAGGGTCATTTCAAGAATTTGGTTATGCCCTTTGGTTTGATGAATGCTCCGGCCATCTTCCAACATTTTGTGAACAGCATTTTTTATCATTTGATGGGGAAATTTGTACTGGTGTATCTAGATGACATTTTGATTTTTTTCTCCTGATTTCAAGACTCATCGGGACCACCTATGTCAGGTCTTGCTGATTCTGCAGTAGAATAAATTGTACGCTAAACTGAAAAAATGTGTGTTTGCGGTTCCGAAGATTCAATTTCTTGGTTTTCTTCTCTCCGCCTCTGGTTTTCGGATGGACCCTGAGAAGGTCCACGCTGTGCTTGATTGGGAGCTTCCTGAGAATCAGAAGGCGCTGATGCGGTTTTTGGGTTTTGCCAATTATTACAGAAAGTTAATTTTGAATTATTCCTCTGTTGTTAAGCCACTCACTGATATGACTAAAAAGGGGGTGGATTTTTCCTCGTGGTCGGTAGATACGCTTAAAGCCTTTTCTACTATTAAAGAGAGTTTTGCTTCCGCTCCCATTTTGGTACAACCTGATGTCTGTCTACCTTTTATTGTTGAGGTGAATGCTTCTGAGGTGGGTGTGGGTGCGGTCTTGTCTCAGGGTCCCTCTCCTGCCAAATGGCGACCGTGTGCCTTTTTCTCAAGGAAACTCTCCTCTGCAGAGAGAAATTACGATGTGGGAGATAGGGAGTTGTTGGCCATCAAATTAGCTTTTGAGGAATGGCGCCATTGGTTAGAGGAAGCCAGACACCCTATTACCATGTTTACCGACCATAAGAATCTGGCTTCTTGGAATCGGCCAAGCGTCTGAACCCGAGACAGGCCAGATGGTCTTCGTTCTTTTTTAGGTTTAATTTTGTTGCTACGTTCCGCCCTGGGGTTAAAAATGTGAAGGCGGATGCCCTGTCACGTTGTTTTCCGGGAGGGGGGAACTTTAAAGACCCGGGTCCCATTTTGGCTGATGGGGTGGTCGTCTCTGCTCTTTATCCTGATTTGGAGGCAGAGCAGCCCAGGCAGAGGCTCCTGATCTTTGTCCTCCTGGGAGGTTGTTTGTGCCTTTCGCTTTACGGCACAAGGTTTTTAAGGAGCACTACAATACTTTCCTTGCTGGTGACCCGGGGAGTAGAGCCACAGTGGATCTCATTGCTCGGAGATTCTGGTGGCCGGCTCTTCGTAAGACGGCCATCGGGTTCTCTCCTCCCGTTACCCATTCCTTCCCGTCCTTGGACGCATTTGTCCATGGACTTCATTACGGACCTGCCTCGTTCCTCGGGGAAGACTGTGATTCTGGTGTTAGTGGACCGTTTTAGCAAAATGGCGCATTTCATTCCCTTTCCTGGGTTACCCAATGCTAAGACGCTGGCGCAAGCGTTTGTTGATCACATTGTTAAATTGCATGGCATTCCTTCAGACATCGTTTCTGATAGGGGCACGCAATTTGTTTCCAGATTCTGTAAGGCCTTCTGTTCTCGCTTGGGGGTTCGGTTGTCGTTCTCTTCTGCTTTTCACCCGCAGTCGAATGGTCAGACCGAACGCGTCAATTAGAATCTGGAGACATATCTGCGCTGTTTTGTGGCGGAGAATCAGGAGGATTGGTATTCTTTTTTGTCCCTTGCTGAGTTTGCTTTAAATAACCATCGCCAGGAGTCCTTTGATAAGTCACAATTCTTTGGTGCATATGGGTTTCATCCGCAGTTTGGGACATTCTCTGGAGAGGGGTCTTCTGGTTTACCTGATGAGGAGAGATTTTCCTCGTCTTTGTCATTTATTTGGCAAAAGATTCAGGGTAATCTGAAGAGGATGAGTGAGAGATATAAGCGTGTGGCGGATAAGAGACGTGTGCCTGGTCCGGACCTGAATGTGGGTGATCTGGTGTGGTTGTCTACAAAGAATATCAAACTGAAGGTTCCTTCCTGGAAGTTGGGTCCTAAGTTTATTGGGCCTTACAAGATCTTGTCCGTCATCAATCCCGTTGCCTTCCGGCTTGATCTTCCTCAGACTTGGAAGATTTATAATGTTTTTCACAGGTCCCAATTATAACCTTATGTCCAACCCACTGTACCCTCCTCTTTGCCTCCTCCTCCAATTTTTGTTGATGGTAATCTTGAATTTCAGGTCTCTAGGATTGTGGATTCTCGCATTATCCGCGGTTCTCTTCAGTACCTCGTTCATTGGGAGGGTTATGGTCCTGAGGAGAGGATGTGGGTCCCAGTGGCGGACATTAAGGCCACTCGTCTCATCAGGGCTTTCCATAGGTCTCATCCTGAGAAGGTGGGCTCTGAGTGTCCAGAGTCCACCCATAGAGGGAGGGGTACTGTCACCGCCAGTTCTGTGAGAAGGTCTGACAGACGTTCTTCTCTACCTCTTGTATGAGGTTCTTTGTTTTGGTTTCACTTTGTCATCTCGTTTCCTTCTGCCAAGTGTCACTTATTTAGACTAATCATCTTCCTTTATATTCCCTCCCATACTGCCTCACTTTGCAGTTTATGCTACTTCCTGGATGAAGTGCTCACTGCTGGAGGCTGCTGCTGCTGTTTGCTCAGATAAGTCTTTTCCTTTATTGTGTTTCCTTGCTGGCTTGATTCTAGGTGACCCTGACTCCGTCCGTATTAAGTGCAGGGAGCCGGTGGTCGTGTCCCCTCACTATTATAGGGTTTTCTGGTGTCACACAGTCTTAGGTACGTGGGCATGCAATCTTCTACCATTGAGACCTTTGCATGTGCATAGCAGTCAGGGAGAGCTCTTAGGGTTTTATAGGGCTCACCTATATGCTCCTTAGTTTGGGATCAATCCAGTCGGTCGTTTATTTATAAGTTCCAGATGTTGGTTCTCGGCAACCACTTACTTTTAACTTTTAAATGACAGACCGCTGAAATCAACTCACCTGTCTCTACTTTATTCTGCCATTAGTATGGGCAGCATAAAGTTGATGACAGGTTCCATTTAACATAAAAACATGATTTGAACAGTAGGCCATTTTCTGATGACACATTCCCTTTAAACAGTCCATCAAAGATATCACCGAAATTCATAGTTCTTACTTATGTTATTTGCCAGTGATATGACGCAAAACATCATTATTAGAATCAAACTATTGTGCACAATAATATCTAGAGCTGCCACCAGCGGAAGCTGAATGTAGGGGGCCTGAGATGGGGAGCATACTGTTATTAGGAATTTAATATGATTTTAAGTGCACCCAGCGTATGTTCCCAAGCACATATTATGTTTAATTTGAATCTTCAAGCCCACTAAAACAATATTATTATGCATAAAAACATTTGGTGAACTGTTCTATTTGTACAATTTTATTACTCCCATAGAGAAAAGTGCAATCCAGTATTTGTGTGTGGAGGGGTCGGACATTACATTAGAAAGTGAAGGAAAATTCATCATCCAAAAACATAGCCTTTATAGCCTTAAGTCAGGGTAATATATCCATCATAGACACAGGAACATACCACTGCTTAAGAAATTCGGGCTTGTATGACCCTTAGTCATAATTATGGCTATGGCTAAGGAACCAACAGGCGTAAAATATAGCAGAGTTATTTCAATATCAGTTACAAAAAGCAACTCATTAACTGACCTGGATATTTTAGACATTTCATTGCCATGGATAGTTTGCAGAACTGAAGCATCTCCAACTTGTTTCTTAATCCAGAGTTCATAACCAATTTTACTGTAGAGCAGAAGCATCAATGTTAGTGGAAGGAGGAACAGGATCACTAGAATAAAGGTTGTGTAGACTTTCTGGTGGACGTGGCTGGTCCATTTCTCCAGGCAGCATACATACTGTTTCTCATACAAAAAGTCATATTTAATCTGAAACATAACAACGTAAGCTATGTTAGAGTACTCGTTAACCTAAAAAATTTTTTGATTAATTTAGACTTTTAAATTAACACTGGAATAACAAATCTATCTCCCTCCCTTAATATCTGTTAAAGCATACATCCAATTATCAATGCTGAAACTGTTAGGGTCCATTCACACGTCAATTGAATGGGTCCGGGTCCGTTCCGTAACGTTACAGAATGGATCCGGACCCATTCATTCTCTATGGGGCTGGAAGAGATGCGGACAGCACACAGTGTGCTGTCTGCATCCGCATTTCCGGACTGCGGCCCCGATCTTCTGGTCCGGGGCTCCCGAAAAAAATAGAACATGTTCTATTCTTGTCCGCAATTGCAGACAAGAATAGGCAGTTCTATAGGGTGTCGGCCGGGTGTATTGCGGATCCGCAATTTTCGGATACACTACGAACATGTGAATGGACCCTTAGTTTGCTATGTTGCACATTATTACGGTTCTCTTACTTCCTGACGACACCAGCATAGACACTAGTGCTGCACACTCATGAATTTAAAGGAAATCTATCAGCATTTTGGACCATGCTAAACTGCTGACAGCACTAGGCAGGGGCTAGGGAAAGCTGTATAAGCATAGCCATTGTGGTGCTTTTATTATCTGCAGTAGTGTGAGTATGAACTTTTATTCTGCCAAATTCTGCTTCACTGTCCAGTGCTCTCTACATTGAGCTGTTTCACGGTCACTCTTTTCTGCTCTAAATAACAGATGTAGCAAACAAACATAAGACCACTACTGGATTCACTCAGAGGAGAGGTGCTGTGAAAGAGCTCACTACAAAGTGCAGATTGCACTTCACAGGGAAGTTCCGCCTCCTTGGACACTTAATGAGCAGAATCTGGCATAATAAAAGTTCATATTGTTACTACGCCTGATAACAAATACTCCACAAAAGATTCCAGTTTCCAAATAGTGTTGTCAGCAGTTTAGCCTGCTTAAAACTGCTGACAGATTTACATTTATATGGGCATATTATTGGGCCAATTATTGGGAGCAAGCATTCGTAAAATGTTAGTAGTCGAAAATTGCTCTGTGTAAATTTGTTGCCGATTACCCACCAACCGAGCAAAACACTTGTTTGTCAGGTGATCCATCATTTATGAGCACATATCAGCACTTGTCGGCACGATATCATCCTGTGCACACAGCAATTTGCTGCCATCAATGAATTTGTATGGGGGTGAATGGTCATATTAACGATCATTCATCTCAATACAGAGGCGATGATCTGGCATGTAAATTCAGTGGAACCATTTGACAGTAGTCTGAATAAATGGTACAAATGGTTCTTTCCCAATAATTGCCTTATGTATTGGTCCATGTAAATTGTCCCTTAAAGAATCTTTGTAAGGGACCATTCACATGTCCGCAATTTCGTTCCACAGACCCATTAATTCCGCAATTCCGTTCCCGAAAAAAATAAAACATGTCCTATTCTTGTCCGCAATTGCGGACAAGAATAGGCATATTCAATTAGTGCCGGCAATGTGCGGTCCGCAAAACACGGAACACACATTGCCGCTGTCCGTGTTTTGCGGATCTGCTGATCCGTGGATCCGCAAAACACATTGCGGACGTGTGAATGGACCCTAAGGGTTACAGGAGCATGAGCTACAGTAGTTGTTAATCATGGCAAAGGTAGCAAATATATCGGCTGTTGTTTAAAATAACTGAAATAGGATGTTAATTTATCTGTTAGAAGGGTTGAAAAAAATTGAATGAAACTAAATTCCACACTGTGGTCAGGTAATTCAGTATACTTTGGGGTTCTGACTCCACTTGTAAAACTAAACTACTCACCAGCAGCAGCAGATAGACATAAAGCAGAACCTGAACCAGCAGGTTGCGCATACTTGGAGTGCACCCTGCCATCCCACATCAAAGATCCCCTGCACTACTGGGCAGCCAAACTCGATTTGTGGCCGCAACTGGCTGAGTTTGCCTTGGAAAAGCTGTCCTGCCCAGCCAGTAGTGTGGAATCAGAGCGGATGTGGAGAGACTGACCTTTGTCAAGATGAATCAGGCGTGGATCAGCCAGGATTTCCACCCACCAATGCCTGATGCATCAGATTAGATCATCCATCCTACCTCACCCAAACCTTGACAAAAGAGACTGGTTTCTTCAGGCTACCTGACTGAGCTACTATTATGATGCTGCCACCCGTCTGATGCCACACATCTGATGCCAAGTGCTCCTTCTTTCACCCACCACCTTCAGCTGGTACTGGTATTGCCACCCACCTCCCCATTCTGTCACCAGGTCACCTTGTGGTCTTCTGATGCTGCTGCCACCTCCACACTATGTCACCTTGCCACTCTGTGGTCTCCTTACTCTGCTGCCACCTCCACACTATGTCACCTCGCCACTCTGTGGTCTCCTCAGGCTGCTGCCACCTTCACACTATGTCACCTTGCCACTTTGTTGTCTTCTGATGCTGCTGCCACCTCCACACTTTGTCACCTTGCCACTCTGTGGTCTCCTCATGCTGCTGCCACCTCCAGACTATGTCACCTTGCCACTCTGTTGCCTCCTGATGCTGCTGCCACGTTCACACTATGTCACCTTGCCACTCTGTGGTCTCCTTATGCTGCTGCCACCTCCACACTGTGTAACCTTGCCACTCTGTGGCCTCCTGATGCTAGTGCCACCTCCACACTGTCATTGTGCCACTATGTGGTCTCCTCATGCTGCTTCCACCTCACCACTATGTCATAGGGCCACTCTGAGGACTTCTAATGCTGTTCCCACCCTCCTCACTTCATGACTGGGCCACTATTTTTCCTTTCGGCCTGGCTGACATCATCATTTATTTGACCCTTCTGATCTGTCAGAAGGAAGGAAAAATGAGATGGATAACGGATCCTGTCTGTGTAGTATCTGTGAGGTCTGTATGGTCCCATCAGAATTGGCTTGTGATTTGGTAGCCAAAAGCAGGAGTGGGTACAAAACACAGAAGACATGCAAATATTCCATTCACGTGTCATCTCTGTTTTGGATCCACTCCTGTTTTTTTGGCATTAGCAATACTGATGGATTACTGACCAAATGCTGACCGAGTGAAGGCGGATGCTCCACAGACAGGATTCATTTTTTGGGGGTTATTGTTCTGACAGATCAGAGGAAGGGCAAAATAATCAGTGATGTCAACACAAACTTACTGCTGACACCCTCTCCAATCTGTTGGGGGGCTCTACTTGTATAAGTGTTTAATAGAACAGGTTCTGTAGACATCTATGTGAAATCAGCTGACGACGGTGTAAAAGGACTGCGCTTCTTCTTGGCGCTAACATTGCCCTTTAAGGCTGAGTTCATATATAAATTTGTATCGAAGCAAATTGTTTTAAAAAAATTTGCCAATTTTTATTTTTTATTCGCTCATCTCTAGTCACAATCACAACACCATCATATGCCATGTGAACAGTTTTCTTCCGACACTTTAACCGCCTCTGGACCGCCGAACGCAGGGACGTGTCCTGGAGGCGGTCGATTCATTCCTCCTGGATGCATATATGCGTCCTCTCGCGAGACGCGAGATTTCGGTCAGAGCTGGCCCGCGCATGCGCATCGCGGGCCGGCAAAAGTTCAAGGAGTATTTCGTCAGCAACCTGCCAGCCAATGATCGTCGCTGGCAGGTTGCTGATTTTTAAAAAATCGAATCACAAGCCATCTAACACCTTATATTTATAAATATAAGGTGTTAAATGGCTTCTCTGCTCCTCTGCTGGTCCTTTTGGTCGGTTGGTCCCAGCAGAGGAGCAGACATCACAGTGAGTACCCACCAACACCACACTTAGCCCCAGATCACCCTCCATCACCCCCATCACCCCAATTAACCCCTTGATCGCCCCCTGTCAATCACCTAGTGAAAGGGAAAAAAGTGATCAGTGTAAACTGTCACTTTTTTTTTTCCACTGGTATTGACTGATAGTTTTAGGATAGTTTAGGTGCCTTAGTTAGGTAGTTAGCGTCAGTTAGCGCCCAGCCCACCGCACCGCAGTCACTTATTCGCTGATTAGCGTATCGCTAATCAGCATTTGTACTTTTATAGTATCTGTAAGTGATCAAAACTGATCACAGTCAGATCTATAATTGTATTAGTGTCACCTTAGCTCGCCCTCCACCCAAAACGCAGTGTTTGCCCGATCAGGCCTGATCGGTCGCCCACACGTGCGTTCACCCACGCCCGCCCCACCGCAGTGACCAAAAATTTATTTTTTTTGATCACTGCACAATCACTTTACAAGCGCTGCGGCGATAAAAAAATCTGTTTTGATATTTTTTATCAATCGCTAGCCTCCCATTTGTAAGACAGGCTTGCTTTTTTTCTTGGGTAGTCTCAGGGAATACCCCTAAATTTAGTAGTCCAAATGTCAAACAGGGGGTATTCTTCTGAAGAGGCCTACAGGCTTCTGACCCAGTCGGATGAGGAATGGGAACCCTCATCTAATGAATCTAGCGGGTCAGAATATGAACCTGTAGAAAGCAGTGGCAGTCTGACCCAAAGTTCGGACGAGGAGGTTGAGGTCCCTGATAGCACCAGGCGTACCCGGCCCCGTGTCGCTAGACCACAGGTTGTATAGGATCCGTTTCAAGGGCAGCAGAGTGGGGCTAGCGCTGTCGGATTACGTGGTGAGGCATACACCAGCAGCGCAGCCCATCCTGGACCTAGGAGCAGCACTGCCGTACAATATGGTGAAGTGGCGAGCACCAGAAGGGCAGTTGAAGCTGGTAAGGTGGCACGTGCAATAGTTACCCTGTCGCAGCCACCGCACAGACAGGCCCGTAGAGCCCCTAGAGTCCCTGAGATGCTGGCAAACCCTGATTGGCAGTCCCCAACTTCAGCCGCACCTGTGGTTCCCCCTTTCACCGCCCAGTCTGGAGTTCGGGTTGAGACAGCTCAGATCGATTCGGCACTGGGATTTTTTGAGCTGTTCTTGACTGCGGAGCTCTTGGACTTAGTCGTGGCAGAAACAAATCGGTATGCCACTAAATTTATAGCCGCCAACACGGGAAGCTTTTATGCCCAGCCTTTCCGGTGGAAACCAGTCCAAGTTTCAGAAATTAAAATTTTTCTGGGCCTTCTCCTGAACATGGGTCTAACCAAAAAGCATTAATTGCGGTCATATTGGTCCACAAACCCAATCCATCACATGCCCATGTTCTCTGCTGCTATGTCCAGGACACATTTTGAGACCATCCTGCGTTTCCTGCACTTTAGCGACAACAGCACCTCCCGTCCCAGAGGCCACCCAGCTTTTGACCGGCTCCACAAAATTCGGCCCCTCATAGACCACTTCAACCAGAAATTTGCAGATTTGTATACCCCTGAGCAAAACATCTGCGTAGACGAGTCCCTTATACATTTTACCGGGCGCCTTGGCTTCAAACAATACATCCCAAGCAAGCGCGCCCGGTATGGGGTCAAATTGCATAAGCTCTGTGAAAGGGCCACAGGCTATACCCACAAATTTCGGATCTATGAGGGAAAAGATCAGACCCTGGAGCCGGTCGGTTGCCCTGACTACCTGGGGAGCAGTGGGAAGACAGTCTGGGACTTGGTGTCACCCTTATTTGGCAAGGGGTACCATCTTTATGTGGACAATTTTTACACAAGTGTGCCCCTCTTCAGGCATTTGTTCCTAGAACAGATTGGCTGCTGTGGCACCGTGCGACCTAGTCGCCGGGGCTTCCCCCAACAGCTCGTTACCACCCGTCTTGCAAGGGGGAGAGGGCTGCCTTGTGTAACGAAGAACTGCTCGTGGTGAAATGGAGAGACAAGCGTGACGTTTACATGCTCTCCTCCATTCACGCAGACACGACAATACAAATTGAACGGGCAACCAGTGTCATTGAAAAGCCCCTCTCAGTCCACGACTATAATGCGCTCATGGGAGGGGTGGACTTCAATGACCAGATGTTGGCTCCCTATTTAGTTTCCCGACGCACCAGACGCTGGTATAAGAAGGTCTCTGTATATTTGATTCAATTGGCTGCATATAATAGTTTTGTTCTCTACAATAAGGCTGGGAGAACAGGATCCTTCCTCAAATTTCAGGAAGAGATCATCGAGAACCTCCTGTATCCAGGAGGTATCCAGGAGGTTCCGTGGCCCCAACCACCAGTGTAGTGAGCCGTTGCTGGTACCTCAACCCAACCGTCACCCCGAAAAAAAAATTGTGTCTGTAGCAGGAGTGGAATAAGGCGTGACACCCGCTATTTCTGTCCTGACTGCCCTGACCACCCTGCCCTATGCTTAGGGGAGTGTTTCCGGAAGGATCCCGTCGCGGTGAGGAGTATCTGCAGACCCCTCTAAACCGCGACCACAAATGGTGGAGAGTCGTGTTTAAGACAGATAAAGATGAAAATAATGATTGAAAACGACTGATTAAGTGACCTCTAAACATAAAATTCCATATTAAGCAAAAGTTGATGGATGTATGTTCAGGAGGCAGAATATATGGGTGATTTGAACCATTAGCTCTGCCCTGGAATCCTGCTATACCTAGGATTTTAACATTTTCCTTTGTTCTTCCGTTTTATGTTATATTATTTTTAATCAATGAAAATAAATAAACGTTATGTTTTAAGTTGACCAGAAACGGGAGCTTACAAGTCAAGGTAACTAGACTATTTGAATTATATAATTTGATTTTCCTGGGTCTAAAGGGTCTTTGAAATATTGTTTCCGGAAGTACCACACACAGGTACACTTAGCATAGGGATTGCATCTCACAGGACAGGCACACAGGGCTATTAGGGCCCTTTTACTCACAGCTGCTGCAAACCTCTCCTTTCACCTGGGATAAAGTGCATAATGTACTTCGCCACATCTTTGGGCGATTTGCGCTTTGCACATTGTCCCATGGGGAAGGAGAGGTTTGTCCAAAAAAAAAAACACCGGTAAGCAAAAAAGTTAACGTTCAGTTCAAAAAGTTAAATAAAGTTTATATGTTCTGTTCAAAAGGTATTATAAAGTTAATAAATTTATTGCGTTGCGGCCTGGTTTTTTCTTTTTTGTTTTGTTTTTTTACCTCCCAGGTGGACCAACCGATGAACCAGCAGCAGCACTGATGTGCATTCTGACAGAAGCATTGCGCTGCTGTCAGATTACAAAAAAGTCAGTGTATGCAGCGCTGCAAGACGAGATTTCTCCTCTGCAGTAAAAGATACGTTTGCCGAGGCATATGAGCTGAGGAGGCGGCGGTGTTCATATACTTTGGCAAACACTTTGTATATAAAAAATAAAAAATAAATCCCGGCAATGATTTATTCATTCACATTGATTGATGTGAATGGAGAAATCTGGTTTGCCAGGGCATACGAGCTAAGTGGGTATGGATGTTGGGCGGAGCTCCTATGTCCTGGCAGACGCCTTTCCCCTCCTTTTTTTTTTTTCTGCAGAGATTTTTTCATCCACATTGATCGATGCGAACGAAGAAATCTGTGCCGTTCATTTTTTCTTTCAGCCCAGAGGCTGAACGGAAAAAAAATATCTCATTACCCGTATGCTCAATATAAGGAGAATAGCAGAAACTCCTAATGCTGGCCATACATGTAATGATTGCAGAGACCCTCAAATGCCAGGGCAGTACAAACACCCCACAAATGACCCCATTTTGGAAAGAAGACACCCCAAGGTATTCACTGAGGGGCATATTGAGTCCATGAAAGATTGAAATTTTTGTCCCAAGTTAGCGGAAAGGGAGACTTTGTGAGGAAAAAAAAAACTATTTCCGCTAACTTGTGGCAAAAAAAAAAAAATTCTATGAACTCGCCATGCCCCTCATTGAATACCTTGGGGTGTCTTCTTTCCAAAATGGGGTCACATGTGGGGTATTTATACTGCCCTGGCATTTTAGGGGCCCTAAAGCGTGAGAAGAAGTCTGGGATCCAAATGTCTAAAAATGCCCTCCTAAAAGGAATGTGGGCCCCTTTGCGCATCTAGGCTGCAAAAAAGTGTCACACATCTGGTATTGCCGTACTCAGGAGAAGTTGGGGAATGTGTTTTGGGGTGTAATTTTACATATACCCATGCTGGGTGAGAGAAATATCTCGGTCAAATGCCAACTTTGTCTAAAAAAATGGGAAAAGTTGTCTTTTGCCGAGATATTTATCTCACCCAGCATGGGTATATGTAAAATGACCTCCCAAATCACATTGCCCAACTTCTCCTGAGTACGGCAATACCAGATGTGTGACACTTTTTTGCAGCCTAGGTGGGCAAAGGGGCCCACATTCCAAAGAGCACCTTTAGGATTTCACAGGTCATTTTTTACACATTTTGATTTCAAACTACTTACCACACATTAGGGCCCCTAGAATGCCAGTGCAGTATAACTACCCCACAAGTGACCCCATTTTGGAAAGAAGACACCCCAAGGTATTCCGTGAGGGGCATGGCGAGTTCCTAGAATTTTTATTTTTTGTCACAAGTTAGCGGAAACTGATGATTTATTTTTATTTTTATTTTTTTCTTACAAAGTCTCATATTCCACTAACTTGTGACAAAAAATAAAAACTTCCATGAACTCACTATGCCCATCACGAAATACCTTGGGGTGTCTTCTTTCCAAAATGGGGTCACTTGTGGGGTAGTTATACTGCCCTGGCATTTTAGGGGCCCAAATGTGTGCGAAGTAGTTTGAAATCGAAATCTGTAAAAAATGGCCGGTGAAATCCGAAAGGTGCTCTTTGGAATGTGGGCCCCTTTGCCCACCTAGGCTGCAAAAAAGTGTCACACATCTGGTATTGCCGTACTCAGGAGAAGTTGGGGAATGTGTTTTGGGGTGTCATTTTACATATACCCATGCTGGGTGAGAGAAATATCTTGGCAAAATACAACTTTTCCAATTTTTTTATACAAAGTTGGCATTTGGCCAAGATATTTCTCTCACCCAGCATGGGTATATGTAAAATGACACCCCAAAACACATTCCCCAACTTCTCCTGAGTACGGCAATACCAGATGTGTGACACTTTTTTGCAGACTAGGTGGGCAAAGGGGCCCACATTCCAAAGAGCACCTTTCGGATTTCACCGGCCATTTTGTAAAGATTTTGATTTCAAACTACTTTGCACGCATTTGGGCCCCTAAAATGCCAGGGCAGTATAACTACCCCACAAGTGACCCCATTTTGGAAAGAAGACACCCCAAGGTATTTCGTGATGGGCATAGTGAGTTTATGGAAGTTTTTATTTTTTGTCACAAGTTAGTGGAATATGAGACTTTGTAAGAAAAAAAAAAATCATAATTTTCCGCTAACTTGTGACAAAAAATAAAAAGTTCTATGAACTCACTATGCCCATCAGCGAATACCTTAGGGTGTCTACTTTCCGAAATGGGGTCATTTGTGGGGTTTTTCTTCTGTCTGGGCATTGTAGAACCTCAGGAAACATGACAGGTGCTCAGAAAGTCAGAGCTGCTTCAAAAAGCAGAAATTCGAATTTTTGTACCATAGTTTGTAAATGCTATAACTTTTACCCAAACCATTTTTTTTTTTACCCAAACATTTTTTTTTTTATAAAAGACATGTAGATCAATAAATTTAGAGAAAAATTTATATATGGATGTCGTTTTTTGGGTGTCGAGGGGGAGAAAGTAAAAAAGTTATAGATTTTGGAACGCAACGATGAAAAAAGGAAGAAAAACGCTTAGTCAGTAAGGCCCAAAACAGGCTGGTCACTAATGGGTTAAAATAACAGGAAAAGATTAGTTTCAAAATATGTTGGAAAACTCAAAGTATGAAGAAACAACTGGTGTAAAATAGCAATCCATCATAAGCCATATCCCCAAAGACACCCCCCCAAAACCATACCCTTTTCAACCATGTAAACTTGGCTGATTTTAGCTCAGAAGGATGACAAACCTACCCCACCCCCACCCCCCCTATTAAAATCATTGGTGGTTAGTGCGCCCCCCCCATCATTGGTGGCAGCGGAGCGGCAGTTCCGATCAGAGTCCCAGTTTAATCACTGGGGCTCCGATCGGTTACAATGGCAGCCAAGACGCTACTGCAGTCCTGGCTGTTATGGTTACTTAGCACTTTTAGCAGCATTATACTTACGTGCGCTGTCTGTGGCCAGCCGGCGCTCCTCCTACTGGTAAGTGACAGGTCTGTGCTATAAGCAATGCGCCGCACAGACCTTTCACTTACCAGTAGGAGGAGCGCCGGCTGGCCACAGACAGCGCATGTAAGTATAATGCTGCTAAAAGTGCTAAGTAACCATGGCAGCCAGGACTGCAGTAGCGTCCTGGCTGCTATGGTAACCGATCAAAGCCCCAGAGATTTAAATGGGACTCTGATCGGAACTGCGGCTCCGCTGCCACCAATGATGGGGGGAGGGGGGTTGTTAACCAATGATTTTAACTAGAGGGGGGGAGAGGGGAGGCCACACTGGACACCAATGATTTTAATAGGGGTGGGTGGGGGGCCGCACTAGCCACCAATGATTTTAATAGGGGGTGGGGGCAGCACTAGCCACCAATGATTTTAATAGGGAGGGGGGGGCCGCACTGGCCACCAATGATTTTAATACTAGGGAGGGAGGGAGGGGGGACCGCACTGGCCACCAATGATTTTAATACTGGGCAGGGAGGGGGGTCTGGCCCCTGCTGCCTGGCAGCACCCGATCTCTTACAGGGGGCTGAGATCCGCACAATTAACCCCTTAGGTGCATATTTAACCCCTCAGGTGTATATTTATTTGTGACCGCCATGTACCCAGTTTGGCATGGGGTCCAGGCATGTTGCTATGTCTTCATGTTTTGTATATTTATTTGTGACTGCCATGCACCTAGTTCCGCATGGATCCCAGGCATGTTTCTATGTTGTCTGCACGTACTGGTCTGCCCATGTACGCCATGCTCCCTGTATCCGTATCCGCATGTGGTCCTGGCTATCTCTGTATGTCTCTGAGTTTGTCCTATCAGTGAGCACCATGCTCCTTGTATACAGTTCCGCATGAGTTCCTGACAATGTGGCTTATCTATGACTGAACAGTGTCCTATGTTGCATGTTTATTTGGGTTCCTGCTCTGCTTGTTTGCCTGAGTTTCTGGTTTTATGTTTTGCCTGGACCGCCGATGTCTTGCACCAGCAACTGTTCCTTGTAGGTCAGCTGCCAAGTGACGGGGACCATCCCAGGAGGTAGCCGTTCGGTTTCTCCCTGTGACGAACAGCAGATCCCTGTATAGGGATTAAAGGGTGAAAACCAGGGGAGAACTAGAATAACACCCTTAGCATTTGTCCGTAAGTCAAACCGGTCACTTGGCACAGTGGTCACTTTTACCACTTATCCACCTGATCCGTAACAGCTTGCTCAGCTATGTAATCTGCTATCCTTCTTATCTGTGGTTCCTTCCTGGCCTCTTTAGTCTAATTTGGTTTGTGTCTGTTTGTTTGTTTAATAAAACATTCCTTTTGGCCTACTCTGGATCTGTTTGTCTGTTTTCTGTACACTTATATGTTCAGGGGTTCTTCCGACCCCAGAACATGACAGTATGTTTCAGAGAGCTAGAAAAAAAATTCTATGCCACATATATTATCAAAATTAACATTTCCTGACTTGATTTAAAAAAAAAAAACTTTGAAGTTAATACTTTGCGATATCATTTATGTCTTATCACTAAAGCTGCCATACAGAAGTACTTCAAGGCATTTGTTCTGCCTGGGGTATAACTGCACCCCACACTTGTCTACTTGGAGATGGAAATGTATAGGCATGAACTGCTAATCTACCAATATACAGCTTCCTGTTGTCTAGGAAGGGTTCCACATGAGACCAAAATTCTCACCTTGCATCATCATTGATGATACACCATTGCATACTAAAGTTTGTAAGACCCAATAGTGAAATAAAATAAATGTTAGTCATACATCTGAATGGAATTTGTAAAAATCCATACACTTGCTGCAAACACAATCCTCATTCACAAAGCAGATTCTCATTGACAGAAATTTCTACAACAAATCTGCTTTGTGTGAACCTACCCATTTTGAAATATTACAATATGTATTACCTCTAGTTTTTGTACTTTCCATAGTGGAATACCAACAAGTGCTGCTGTTAGCCATACAAAACCTGAAATAAAGATACATTATAAAATTAGAAATTTTACATAATTTGTGTGCTGTATGCAAGTATTCTGTGATAAACATTTTTAGATTCATTTTACGAAAACAAGCCCAAAAATGTAAATTCAACATGTCTAATTGAGCCACCTACAATTGCTGACTTGGGAGGCCCCCATACAAGTAAGATCAGTGGGGTTGTCTGACATTAAAACATTCTCAATAAATATAATTTTATTCACGCTGGGGACTTTTTGTGTACTGAAGTCAACTATTATGGAGACACACAATCTTTTTTATCACTTATTAAAAGCCTGTATGATAATATTCTATATCTTTTTTATTTCTACATAAATGCGTGGTTCCTGTCTGGATATAATTTTTTGAAGTCACTCCATGTATTCTTCCTGTTAGGACTCTTTAGCTTCCTCAATTGTTTGGACTTCTAGCAAAGCAAAATCGTTAATTTCTGACGATAATTTGTTTTCCCTTAGTCCTAACAGCAGCATAGATGGGGTTAACTGCCCCCCGTGGACTGGTAGGACCGGCGGAATTTTTTATGAGCCCAAATAATAACCAATGAAAGAACTCCAGCTCCCCTAAAGGGAGGGCTTCGCCCCCCAGCCCACCGTGTCTATAGCAAGAAAGTACTTAGGGAGGGAAAATTTGTGTGCTGCTGTTAGGACTAAGGGAAAACAAATTATTGTCAGAAATTAACGATTCCCTTACGTCCTACCAGCAGCACAGATGGGGAGATAGCAAGAAGAATCCCCTAGGGAGGGTTCTCATGCCTGGCAGAAGTAAGAACTGTCTGCTCAAAGGCCGAAAACTCTGCTACCTTAGCATCTATTCTATAATAAGAGATGAAGGTTGATTCAGAGCTCCAGGAAGCCGCCTTACAGATCAACTCTAGGGGGGGAAGACTCTGTCCTGTAAAAAGATGATGTATGGGTGTAAAGCGGAGAAAGCTTGCAGCTCAGAAATTCTTTTGGCTGAGGTTATAGCCAGAAGAAAAACCACTTTAAGAGTTAGAAACTTAAAGCTTGCCTCCTCCAAAGGTTCAAAGGGGGGAGACGCTAACCCCTTGAGAACTACTGACAAGTCCCATTGGGGAACGGGTTTCAGTATTGTAGGCTTCAATCTTTCTGCTCCCTTAAGGAAGCGTTTGATGGGCGGGTCCCGACAATATGGTCTGTTGAGACAGGCCGAGATGGCAAAAACTTGAACCTTCAGGGTAGATGGGGAGAGACCTCTGTCTAACCCATCCTGGAGGAACTGTAAGATCGCAGAGAGGGGCGGATCTGCAGACGCCACCTGGTTGGAACTACACCATGATGTGAAGATCCTCATGATCCGGGAGTAGGCCTTCTTGGTAGACTCTGCTCTGGAATGCGACAGGGTTCTCAGAACCGACTCAGAGAGCCCATCCACTCTGGGAAGGGACTGATCAACCCCCAGGCTGTCAGGTTGAATCTGTGCAGATCTGGGCAGAGATGAGTGTCCCACGACACCAGGGTCTGCTCCGGGGGGAGTCTCCAATATTGTCCCTGACTCATCTGAATGAGCTGGGTAAACCAGGATCTCCTGGGCCAAAATGGTATGATGGCTATTACCGAGGCCTGATCCTGACGGATTTTCATCAATACCCTTGGAATCATGGAAAAGGGAGGGAAGATGTAGGCCAGCCTGAACCTCCACAGTATCGTCAGAGCGTCTATTGCCAGGGGGTTCTCCTCCCTGTATAGGGAACAGAACCTCTGCACCTTGGCGTTGAACCTGGTTGCCATGAGATCCACCTCTGGCATGCCCCATCTGAGGACTAGCTGCCTGAAGATCTCCGGATGTAGTGACCACTCCATGGTCGGTAAGCCGCGACTTAGGCAATCCGCAATGATGTTGAGGGAGCCTCGGATGTGAGTGGAAGATAGATGGGATAGGTTCAGCTCTGCCCACCGCAAGATAACCCCGATCTCTGAAAGAAGGGGCAAGGATCTTGTGCCTCCCTGCTTGTTTATGTAAAGCACTGCAGTCATGTTGTCTGACTGGACTTTCACTGCTTTGCCCCGGATTTGAGGGGCGAAGTGGAGGAGGGCTAGCCAGATAGCACGCATCTCGCGGAGATTTGAAGAAAGATGTCGCTCCTGAGGAGACCAAGATCCCCAGACCGGGGATCCGTCTAAATGGGCACCCCAGCCTACAAGGGACGAGTCTGTTGTCAATATGAGCCAAACTGGTTGGGTCATAGACTTCCCTGCTGGTAGATGGAACCACCATCTGAGGGAATTCCGGGTTTGGTTGGATAGGGAGCACAGGGAATCTAGCCCCGCAGGGCTGCCGTTCCATTTGTCTAGAACCTCCGATTGAAGAGGACGGAGGTGCCATAAAGCCCAAGGGACTGCATCCGCAGCCGCTGACATGAGCCCCAACATCTTCATGAGAGTCCGGATGGAGACTCGTCGTGGGACGGAGAGGAACCTTGCCAGGTCCTGAATCCGTGCTCCTCTTTCTGGAGTCAACTGGAGGGACATCTCCAGAGAGTTGACCATGAATCCTAAATAATGGATTGAAGTCGAAGGGCTCACGTTCGACCTCTGCCAGTTGATGATCCAGCCGAGGCGGAGCAGAAAGGAAATTGCGACATGAAGATGATGAGTAAGTATAGGGACCGAAGAGGCTAGAAGAAGCCAATCGTCCAGGTAGGGAACAATGGTCAGTCCCTGGAGTCTCAGAGCTGCCACCACCGACACTGCCACCTTGGTGAAGATAAGAGGGGCAGAAGAGATTCCGAAGGGGAGAGCGGCAAATTGAAAATGCCTGCGCACCCCTGAAATCTGGACCGCGATCCTGAGAAATTTCCGAGAGGAAGGATAGATCGGGATGTGGAGGTTAGCATCCTTGAGGTCCAGAGTAGCTATCACGTCCCCAGGACTGAGCATGTGGCTGACTGACCTTCTGGTTTCCATCCGGAACCTGGTTCTCCATACAAATCGATTGAGGAATCTCAAATCTATGATCATCCGGAGATCTCCTGTTTTCTTGGGTACCGGGAATACTGGAGAATAAATCCCTAGACCCTTCTCCCCTGCCGGTACCTCCTCCAGGGCTCCCTTGGAAATGTTGTCCTGAATATAAGATTCTAGGATCTTCTGTCTGGCCGGCAGGAAACTTCGAGTGGCAACTAATCTTTCTGGGGGGAGAGAAACGAGGTCTATTAGATAGCCAGTAGCCACTATGCTTTGCACCTAGGGATCTGAGATTTCCTGGGCCCATACGTGCTGGAAATGGGAAAGACGACCCCCTACAGGGAGCTGAGGGAGGGGTACGGGAAAATCCAGAGGCGTAACGACAGGGGTAGCAGGGTTTAACCAGGAGCCTCTGAGAGGCCCATAGTCAGGAGGGTTTTGCCTCCTTGGTGGGTTTACGGGAGCGCCTGGAAAATCTTCCAGACTGCCCCCCCCAATCTCTACGCCTGGCCTGCTGTCTGGATCTGCCTCCGCGATCTTGCCTGCCCCGGGCCCGAAAGGGTTGTTGGGGGAGATTCTTTCCCTTTTTATCGGAGAGTCCCTCCATGATGGTGTCCAGTTCCGAACCGAATAAGCGGTCCGGTTCAAAGGGGAGCCCACAGAGATTATATTTGGATGCGTTATTCACATTCCAGGGCTTTAGCCATAGAGGTCTCCTAGCAGCTGACACCAGAGCCATTGTCTTGGCTGCCAACTTTAGCTGTAGCTGGGATGTGTCACATAGGAAATCCATGGCCAGATTGACGGATTTAAATGCGGCCAGGATGTCGTCCCAGGAGACACTCTGGTCGACATCAGTCTGGATCTGGTTCAACTTGGAACGTAGGAAGGAAGAGACCTCCGTGGCTGCAATAGAAGTTGAGGCCGAGGCTGCGGCCGCCGAGTAGCCCCTTCTCAGGGTGCGCTCTGCCCTCCTATCTAGAGGGTCCTGCAGGCTAGACCCATCGTCCGCAGGAACCAGAGTGCACCTGGACAATTTGGCTATAGCCATGTCCACCTTAGGGATGGAACCCCATGATTCCACTAAGGGTTTAGCCATCGGAAACATCAGTTTAAACCTTCGGGTGAGGACTGGACCTTTTTCAGATTTTTTCCATTCTGTGCGCATCACAGAAAGAAGGGTCTCATCCGCCTTAAAGACCCGCTGAGTCCGACAGGCGGGATTGGAAGACTCCCCTATGTCAACATCATGGTCCCCCGACCTGATGGACTTCAATAACTTCTGTGTTTTTTCGGGTGGAAAAAAACACGAAGTCGATTCCTCCTCATCAGAGGAAGATGACCCCACAGAGAGGGGCATGGGTCTGTCAGTAGGAGCGGCAACTTCCATCGGAGTCTGGGAGGGGCCTGGTAGCCTCTCATTCAGTAGCCGTACGACACCCTTGATGGAGTCGTCCACATACGTCTTCGCCCACTGGTACATGTCTTGTATCGTAGGTTCTGTAGCGGTGCCAGAACGGCAACTGTCGCACCTGGAATAGGGGCAACTATCGTCTAGAGGCGTGTTGCAATCATAACAGGCCAGGTGTTTCCTCTTGGCCGCAGACTTCCGCTGCTGGTCTGACTCTCTAGGAGAAGCCATAGCTGAAACGAAAGAAGAGATTAAAACATCCCTAAAAAACTAAGGGAGTTAAACACATTAGTTAGCGGCACGAACCAGTGGAGAAAAGTCAGGCACTTGAAAATATTAGAAGCTGAAGAAAATTCAGAAGATAGCAAAAAACTCTCAACTGAGCACAGGAGACTCTGGAGCTAGCTTGTTAAAGCAGCGCAACCAGAGACAGACTGAAGATATCAGGGAGCTTAAGAAGGGAAAAGCTCCACCCAGGGGAGGGGAGCCTGTAACAGGCCCTCCCCCAGAACGTCACTGCCACAGATATCTTGTTTTAAACCTTAGTTTGGTAAAAGGAATACCCTTCCCCTTTATCTTGATCCCGCATCCCCCCCCGCCTCCCCCCGTGGGAAAAAAACCTCGGCATAACCTAGTTTGCTTTAGTAACAGAAACGCCGTCAAACCGAGAGACCGGAAGTGACGCCGCAGCCGGCTGCGCGTCACTTCCGGTCATGGCGGCGCCCATGCCACGCCGGAATCGGAGCGCAGCCGACACATCCCAGGAGGGGAGAGCAACTCAGTGAGGCAATGCATTACCCCCAGGTATCGCTAACCCAAGCCAGCTAAATGGGGGGAATATAATAAAAATAAAGCGCATTTAATGAGCGCCTGCAATCCTAAAAAAAAGGAGACAAGGATGAACTCATAGAAAAACAGTCTCCAATTCCCAGAGAGGGAGAGAAAACTCGCCAGTCCACCTGTCCAAAGGACAGAAAAAAACACGGTGGGCTGGGGGGCGAACCCCTCCCTTTAGGGGAGCTGGAGTTCTTTCATTGGTTATTCTTTGGGCTCATTAAAAATTCCGCTGGTCCTAACAGTCCACGGGGGCAGTTAACCCCATCTGTGCTGCTGGTAGGACGTAAGGGAATGTCTTGTTTGACTTTCTCAATCAGACCATTCACTCTGATCAGAGAGGGAAGAAGGATGGGTAACTAAATGAGAGCCTCACCCTTTATACTTAAAGGGGTTGTATCACTTCAGCAAATAGCATTTATAATCTAGAGAAAGTCAATACAAGGCACTTACTAATGTATTGTGATTGTCCATATTGCCTCCTTTGCTGGCTTGATTCATTTTTCCATCATATTATACACTGCTTGTTTCCATGGTTACAACCACCCTGCAATCCAGCAACGTTGGTCGTGCTTTCACACTATAGGAAAAAGTGATGGCCTATGCACTCTCCCACAATCCCAGCCACCAAAGAGGCCAGAACTTTTTCCTATAGTGCACAAGCACAGCCTCTGCTCCAGAATTGCAGGGTAGTTGTAACCATGGAAACGAGCAGTGTATAATGTGATGAAAAAATTAATGAAATGAATCCAGCCAGCAAAGGAAGCAATATGGATAATAACAATATATTAGTAAGTGGCTTGTATTAACTTTCTCTACATGATAAATGCCACTTACTGAAGTGAGACAACCCCTTTAAGCATACACATTGGATAATAGCTGGCCAAACCCAGAATCAGATGACTATTTAATACACACCTCCACTTTTTCACATATGTTAGCTAATGCTGCACCTTGGAAAGGTAGCTAATGACAGGAGCCTTTGAGGCGGGTACTAAACAAAACTTAGTGAACTAAGTATAAAACCAATTAAGTAACTACAATGATGCTGGTTGTCATCTTTCCAAGGTACTAACTGTGTCTCCTAGTGCTCAGATACCATAAGTCTTACAGTAGGGCCAAATTTGATAACAACCATATGGTCACAAAAATAATATCACGAAGGCTGTATCAATACTGGTGAACAGCAAGCGAAAAGAAGTAAGCTCACTGATAGATGACAAAAACTGAATGATGATGGAAAATGGATGAGGGAAATGGAAGTGCGGCAATGAAGCAAATTGAAGATAGAGATAGAGATGAATCAAGGTAAACATAAAAAAAAAACACTAATAGAATCTGACTCTGATCAGCAATATAAACCTAAGCACGATAGCCAGGGACAAAACAAAAACCAAACTCAGCAAGCAGAAAATAAACTGAATTCAGACAACAAATCTCGATGCCGGCAGCCAGGGGCTTAACTACCATAGCGGCAGACCATGTGACTGCTATGGGGCCCAGGGCAAGAGAGGGCCCAGTCCTTTTTGGGTTATCTCCTCTTCTACTAGAGGTGAAAACGTGGTCAGGACTCTACCCTCTAAAGGAACAACCTTTAGCAAATGAGGTAGTGGGAAAATGGCCCAAGGGTCATTGAAAAGGGTTTAGGCAGAAACCCTTCTGTCCTGTGTGGGGGGCCTGGTTTGATCCCTGCTATGGGGCCCTTACTTCTCTATGTACACCACTGCCGGCAGCAATGGAAGGCAAAAGGAGTACAGATCCCAAGCTACCCCGACATCATACAATTTTTCAATTGTAAAAACTTTTCACAAATCTTATTATTTTCTAGGACTGTCACGAGGGTGTCAAGAGCCACTTCTGACTCCGTTATACCCGGGGTCAGGAAGTCGCAGCGGGTGGCTGCGCGCTCTATGTCTAAAGATAGTGCTGTTTCTTAATGGTAGCTTTCTGGGTTTGCCTTGCAATCCTTTTTGGCTCACTCAGGGATCCGTAGCTTCTTCTCCTCAGCTGTTTCTTGTCCAGCACTTATATTCCCCTCTCCCACTTCTCTGGTTGCCAGATATAGAGCTTCCTGCCTGAACTTCTATACTGACCCACTGGAGCTGTGTAGCTGTGATTCCTGGTTGTTTTTCCAGAGCGTTACCCTCCGGATCCCTGTTGGGCTTTTGTTGTCCGCTGTTGTCGCCCACCTGGGATTATATGTTTTGTCTGTATTGTCTGTCCTCTCCTTGGTGTTTTCCTTTAGTGTTAGTGGTGCGGACTAGTGTTCCCACCGCCCTATTCACTACGTAGGGCTCATCTCAGGAAAAGCCAGGGTTTAGGCACGTGATCGGCGTACGGGTGAGGAACCCATCTAGGGACGTCAGGGCAGTCAGGTGCCAGCCTCAAGGTGAGTTAGGGGTCACCACCTTTCCCTCTCCCTTGGACAGGGCCTTCCCATTTCCCTCCCTTTGCGTCACGTATGTGATCGGCACGCCGGTCATGATAAGGACTTCATATAGCCATGACCATACCAGATTGTGAAATGCCTTTTCTGCATCCATTGCTATGACATCTGCTCCTCTACACTTATCCGATGGGCATTTTGACCAATCTAGTACTGTGTGCGTCTGATGTTTTAGTATATAATTTTGCTAAGATCTTTGAAAGGTATTTCTGTGAATTAGTCCGGTTTCAGGAGGAGACCAGGAAACCTCTGGGATCCACTTGAAATAATAAACAGGTAGGTATTTAACTCACAGATCCCGCACTGCCGCTCTGGTTCTCCATGTCGACAACATGTGACTGCTGCAGCCAATCAATGTCCTGTTGGATGCACCACTGAGGCAAGTGAGTGCTTGTGTTAGTCACTTGTTGTCGTCATGTCGTCACCACTGCAGCCAAGTAAATAGAGCCTGGCTGGGAGAACCAGAGTGATGCTGTGGAATTTGTGAGGTACCGGTAAGTACTTTTAAGTTCTTTATTTTAGTTCAGTTCCCAACTTGGTTTCCTTCTGAGAGATGTTCCTTAGAGGCAGGGGATCAGGTCTTTCTGTAGAATTTTAAAGAATTCATTCATTACCCTATCTGGCTTTGCCCTCAACCCAATTGGTGATAACCTTGCTTATCTAATAATTTGGAAGAAAAAAGTTTGACCAGTACAGAGAGCAAACGCCAGAACTATAACATGTCACAATTTATTAATACATTTACATTACATTGCTTACCTAGCATTGTAAAAGCTCTTCTATTAGTGTACTGCCACTTCATTTTTAAAGGATGTATGATTCCCTGATGCCTTTCTATGGCAATGCATGTCATTGTGAGGATCTCTGTGACAATGGCTGTAGACTGAACAAATGGGACCATTTTGCACGCAAAGGCACCTGTAAAATTACACAAAAAAAGGAAACAAACTTTGGCATAGGAGGGGCGAATGTTGCATCTAAAAATAAATGCTTTAGAAGGAAAAGAAAAAGGAAAGTATAATAAAATAGGTAAATATTATTCATTTATAGCGATAAGAAAATGGATTCTAAATTAATAGAATTTGATACCACCAGCAGTCATATATTTACCCATAGCCATACCATATATGTTGCTCTCACTTTAACCTTTTTGCTACCATTTTGCCGCTCTGATAGCCAGGAAAATTTTCACAGTTTTTACATGTACAAAATAAAACCTAAATTACAAAAACATTATAATAATTCCCCAATACGTGTATACTTTATGAAAGTAGACACCCAGCATATTGTAAATATGCCACTCAGCACTTTATACACACAGTCACCTTCATGCATCTTTGGGTCAAAGTGTAATTTTCCGTAACATTTGCATAAAAGTTTATAGTAATTAGTGGGTAAGAAAGTTATATGGATCACACCTCTTACACACAATAAACATTCAACATGTGCAGAGTTCATACATACCACTTAGGCTTAAATTTATTGTACATTAGCATATCTTCATAAAATTCCCAGAATTGAAAAGATCAAAAATGTGATTTTAAGCTGGAAATTTTAAAAAGTTGCAACCTATAACATGCAGGGATTACAGTCCTTGCAAAGTAAGTGAAATCCCAAAACCTATACAATATATTTCCTAAAAGCAGACAACCTGATGAGTGCAGGTGCTCTGACTGACTGTTGATAACCATGTTTACCTTTAGGTAATTTTGTAACAAACAAGAATTAGTTTATATAATGCATCAAAACAATTATTTGCACCAAAAACGCGCATTCATGCAGAAGTTTACACATGCACTACTCACAAAGTAGTGAAATTTCAGGACGAACATAAAATGCACTCTATCCTTTGCAGGTGAACTTAAAGTGCTTCTGTCACCCCCCAAAAGTCATTTTTCATTTTTGGGCTAATTAAAATCCTTATAGTGCGATTATTCAATATATAGTGCTCTTACCTTTTTTTGTTGTTTAGTTTCTTTAAAAACCGCACTTTTATAATATGTTAATTACCTTGCTACCAGCAAGTAGGGCGGTTACTTGCTGGTACCCGCCGCATCCTCCTTTCAAAAAAACGACCCCTCCTCCTGTTGATTGACAGGGCCAGCGAGCGCTCTCCTCCTCCGGCTGGCCCTGTCTGCAATTCAAATCCTGCGCCTGCGCCTTACGTGTCTTCATTCGGCGCAGGCGCTCTGAGAGAAGGACGCTCGCTTCCTCAGCACTTCCTAAGTGCGCCTGCGCCAATGACGTCTTCTCTTTCGGGTTTAGAGGTGACGTCATCGGCGCAGGCGCACTGAGGGCGTGCTGAGGAAGCGAGCGTCCTTCTCTCAGAGCGCCTGCGCCGAATGAAGACACGTAAGGAGCAGGAGCGGGATTTGAATTGCAGACAGGGCCAGCCGGAGGATGAGAGCGCTCGCTGGCCCTGTCAATCAACAGGAGGAGGGGGCGTTTTTTTTAAAGGAGGATTCGGCGGCTACCAGCAAGTAACTGCCCTACTTGCTGGTAGCAAGGTAATTAACATATTATAAAAGTGCGGTTTTTAAAGAAACTAAACAACAGAAAAAGGTAAGAGCACTTTATATTGAATAATCGCACTATAAGGATTTTAATTAGCCCAAAAATGAAAAATGACTTTTGGGGGGTGACAGAAGCCCTTTAATGTGACCTTCTCTAAACTTTGAATACACATGTCTAACTGTTCAATGTTTCAGTACTTTTTGCACAACTTGCTGTTCTTTAACAAGGAGCTTAACTGCAAAATTCGCAACAGGTGTTTGATCCGTGAATTTCCCCAATAAATTTCAATTAGAATTGGTATTTAAACAGTCCTCCTCACCATGCTGTTCACATTTTGACATCACGAGACCAAGACGAACTGCAAGGGTACCAGATCACAGGCTCCATCATCGTCTTACATGGGTCAGGAAGCATCTACAGTGGACGAGGGACTAGTGGGCTTCATTGCTGTTCACTGATTAAAGTCAGTTCACGCTGAGCAGAAATGATGTCCATTAACGATGTTGAAGATGTCAAGGAGAGCGCTAACTGATATCACCAGATGAGCCTTTGGTGGTGGTGGTGGTGTTACAGTCTAGTTAATAGAGAACTGCACTACACTTTGTGAATGGTACAGTGACAAGCCCATACTACTTGAATAACATCATAAATCTAGTCATTGGGCCTCTCCATGAACAAGAGGGAAAGGAGAAAAAATGTATGGGCAGTAAAAAAGAAAAAAGGAGTGGATTCTGGAGCGCCAGGAGGACTATTGGGAAATGACGGAGTGTTTGGGATGGGGTAGGGGGTGATATGGTGGATGGTTACCAAGGCTGCACCCTAAAACAGTGTACGTAGGTGCACTGCAAGGTAATTACAGAGATAAAAATAAAGAAAAAATAGTGCTATAGACTTGCCCTAAGTGGCCCAGGTGGTTGTGGGGAGGGTAGGCAATAGCACAGGGGCGCCAAGCTGAAGGGAAACGGATGGGATATGTGTAGTAGGTCAATGGGAGGTTACACCTGTACTATTTTTGTGGATGGTTCTACTTCACAGTATCGATATATGACAGAGCATATATCACTGTGTCTATACTATTTTGGTTAGTGATTCTGTTTCACAGTCTCGATATATGGCATAGCATATATCACTGTGTCTATGTTTATTGATTCTATTTCACAGTCTCGATATATGGCGGAGCATGTATCACTGCGAGAGTACTTCAAAATGATAGACGGTGTTTAAAAATGGTTAAAACGAAGGGGGACTTACTTCACCAGGGAGGGAGGTATAGGATAAGCATAATACACCTGTGAATTAAATTCACACTGCTCTTGAGAAAGGGGAGATACCCCGAAACGCGTTGAGATTTATTTATGCAATAAAGAACTCTCCATTTGGAACCTTGACTACCATTCCTTTGGGACGTGGAGGAAAGTTCATACTATCTGACGAGCGATCTCGGCGAGGGAGGAGCGGGTATATGTGTATTATGCTTATCCTATACCTTCCTCCCTGGTTCAGACCGTGTGAGATACCCCCTCTACATACAGGTGTTTAGGTGTTTGAATCAGGCTTTTTAAGTACAGCCATTTGAAATACAGCCATTTTGTGCAAAGAAATATTTAATTTAGGCCTACACTGGTTCAGACCGTGTGAGATACACCTTTTACATACTGTCTTTCTATTCTACTATTAATTAAACACCCATTTAGGGCAAGATCCTAAATTCGAAAAATATGAGGAAAGCGTCAAATAAGGGACGTGGCCCAGGTCGTTGTGCTGCTGTTGGAGCTCCTGTTGCAGGGAGAGGACGTGGTCGATCTGTGCCAGCTACATGCACAAGTGAAACCCCTTCCTTAGGTGCGAGTAGGCGACAAAACCTGCAGCGGTATTTGGTCGGGCCTAATGCTGCTCTATGACTGGTGAGGCCTGAACAAGTACAGGTGATAGTAGATTGGGTTGCTGACAGTGGATCCAGTTCCTTCACATTGTCTCCCACCCAGTCTCCTGCTGAAAGACCACAGTTGGCACCTGCAGCCGATGTCCATCAGTCTTTTACCCCCTTGCAAATCAGCCAAGGAGTCTGAGCTCCAAGTCATGCAGCAGTCTCTTCTGCTTTTCGATGACTCTGTTAGCAGGGTTTCCCAGGGCCATCCACCTAGCCCTGCCCCAGAAGTGGAAGAGATGCCCAACCACTTATCTTTCGAGATGAGTACATGGGAGGACCGTCGCAGCACGTCTCGGATGATGACGAAAAACAGGTGCCAACTGCTGGGGCTTTCGAAAGTGTGCGGACCGACAAGGAAGGCAGGGTTGAAGACTGGGTGGAAGATGATGTGGAGGACCCCACATGGAATCAAGGTCATGCGAGTGACCTATTTAGTACGGAGCAAGATGCGGTGGTCGCACAGAGCCACCAGCACAGCAGAAGAGGGAGCAGGGTGCAAAAGCAGAGCAGCCGTCCTCTAGACAGTACGCCTCCTACTGCCCACCACAGGAAGGGACGGAGCACACCAAAGCCAGCTCCAAGGAGTTCCCTGGCGTGGTAGTTCTTCAGACAATGTGCTGACAACAAGACACGAGTGGTTTGCACTCTGTGCAATCAGAGCCTGAAGTGAGGCATAAACGTTCTCAACCTGAGCACAGCCTGCATGACCAGGCATTTAAGTGCAAAGTTTCCGGCCAGTCATTCCCAAGTGGCTCCGAGGGTGGGTTCCTGCACCCACAAACCCAAGGTACACAATTGTCCAGCCAGGGCACAGTTCTGGAGGATGAGGAGGTGGAGGATGATGAGATGGAGGAGGAGGAACCATGTTCACAGCAGGGTGGAACCCAGACCAGCTTATGGCCATCACTGGTGCATGCATGGGGGGATACAGAGGACACAGACGATACACCTCCCACAGAGGAGAGCTTTTCGTTGCCTCTGGGCAGCCTGGCACACATGAACGATTACATGCTGCAGTGTCTCCGCAACGATCGCCGAGTTGCCCACATTCTAACTTGTGCTGATTACTTGGTGGCCACACTGCTGGATCCCCGTCACAAGGACAACGTACCGTCCTTAATTCCCTCACTGGAGCGTGATCGTAAGATGCGCGAGTACAAGCGCACGCTGGTAGACGCGCTGCTGGTGGCATTCCCACCTGACAGCGTGGGCACAGTGGAAGCACAAGGCGAAGGCAGAGGATGAGGAAGAGGTCGCCAATGCAGCTGGGGCACCGCCAGCACCTCAGAAGGCAGGGTTAGCATGGCACGACACAACAACCAGCACCACCAGCTGATATGGAACGTCTTAGCAGGAGGCAGAATTTCACCAACATGGTGGAGCAGTATGTGTGCACACGCCTACATGTACTGAATGACGGGTCTGCGCCCTTTAACTTCTGGGTCTCCAAATTGGGCACATGGCCTGAGCTTGCCCTTTACGCCTTGGACTTGTCCGTACCTTGTGCAGAATAGATATGTATATCGGCACTAACCAGCCATTGTTATACTGCAGCGCAATTGCTCATGTTTGCATTTTGGATATTTCACACTCTTTTGGAGTGTACCTTAATTTTACAAAATTAAATTAAAACCAAATTCCTGTGTTGGCTATCTCGTCCTCCTCCACTGCCGCTTCCACCTACTCCGCTACGTCCACCGCCTCCTCAAACTCCTACTCCATATGGAACTCCACCTCATAAATCCATTTTTTTTTTTGTACGTGTTTTATTTTATATAATTTCACTACTTTGTCATTTACATTTTCGGGTGAAATTCACCAATTTTTGGGTGTATAGTACCACTGCTATACCTAGTAGACCGGTAAAAAAAAAAAATTCTCAGTTACATTTTATGGTGAAATGAACAAATTTTTGGGTCTATAGTACCACTGCTATACCTAGTAGACAGGTTAAACAAAAAAAAAATTGTCATTTACTTTTTCGGGTGAAATTAACCAATTTTTGGATGTATAGTACCACTGCTATACCTAGTAGGCCGGTTAAAAAATATATAAATTGTCATTTACATTTTATGGTGAAATTCACCAATTTTATGCTATATCTAGTGGAACGGTAAAAAAAATAAAAAAATTGTCAGTTACATTTTCTGGCGAAATAAACTAATTTTTGGGTGTATAGTACCACTGCTATACCTAGTAGACAGGTTAAAAAAAATAATTGTCAGTTATGTATTCTGGTGAAATTCACCAATTTTTGGGTGTGATGTACCACTCCTATACCTAGTAGACCGGAAAAAAAAAATAATTGTCAGTTAAATTTTTTGGTGAAATTCACCAATTTTTGGGTGTAATATATCCCTCCTCTACCTAGTTGACAGCTTAATAGATTTCAATACTTTTTCTGTTACATTCTTGGGTTGACATTATACAATTTTAGACGTGAATAAACATCTGCTATGCATAGGTGACAGGGAATAAAATGTAATAAATTATTCAGTAATTAATGCGCACCACATCCTTTCATTCAATGCTTAAACTTTGAAAAGTTGTCACACTTTTATTCTTTAATCATTTCTCCCATATTTCAACTCTAATTTTAAATTAGAAAAAATGAATCCTCCCTTGGATGTGGTCTCTCATTCTCACGCTCCCTCTCTGGTCTGGAACCCTGATTCCCCGCCACCCGTGATCACCATGGTAGACGCATAAAAGAACATCGAAAGTTGATAGAGCAGATATCAAATTGGATCGTGAACATCACGGGGACGTGCGACATGGTGGGGCAGTAAGTGTGCACACGCCTACACGAACTGACTGACAGGGGTCAGCCCCTGCAACTTCTGGGTCTCCAAATTGGACACATGACCTGAGCTTGCCCTTTACCCCTTGGAGGTGCTTGCCTGCCCTGCAGCCAGTGTATTGTCTGAACATGTGTTTAGCATGACTGGAGGGGGTTATTACAGGTTATATTTCCCAATGTTTTGGGGTGTACCCTAATTTTAAAAATAAAATTTAAAACCAAAAACCAGTGTAGGCTACCTCCTCCTCCACCGCCGCTTCCACCTACACCGCCACATCCACCGCCTCCTCAACCTCCTACTCCATATGGACCTGGTCCTCCTAGATCAAGATTATTATTTTTTGTTTTTACGTATTTTATGTTATTTAAAGTCATTTCCCTATCCTCATTTGTTTGCAGAGCACTTGCCATGCTCTTAACCACATTTTGATGCCATTTGCAGCCCTCTAGCCCTTTACATGGTGGGGCAGTAAGTGTGCACACGCCTACACGAACTGACTGACAGGGGTCAGCCCCTGCAACTTCTGGGTCTCCAAATTGGACACATGGCCTAAGCTTGCCCTTTACCCCTTGGAGGTGCTTGCCTGCCCTGCAGCCAGTGTATTGTCTGAACATGTGTTTAGCATGACTGGAGGGGGTTATTACAGGTTATATTTCCCAATGTTTTGGGGTGTACCCTAATTTTAAAAATAAAATTTAAAACCAAAAACCAGTGTAGGCTACCTCCTCCTCCACCGCCGCTTCCACCTACACCGCCACATCCACCGCCTCCTCAACCTCCTACTCCATATGGACCTGGTCCTCCTAGATCAAGATTATTATTTTTTGTTTTTACGTATTTTATGTTATTTAAAGTCATTTCCCTATCCTCATTTGTTTGCAGAGCACTTGCCATGCTCTTAACCACATTTTGATGCCATTTGCAGCCCTCTAGCCCTTTACATGGTGGGGCAGTAAGTGTGCACACGCCTACACGAACTGACTGACAGGGGTCAGCCCCTGCAACTTCTGGGTCTCCAAATTGGACACATGACCTGAGCTTGCCCTTTACCCCTTGGAGGTGCTTGCCTGCCCTGCAGCCAGTGTATTGTCTGAACATGTGTTTAGCATGACTGGAGGGGGTTATTACAGGTTATATTTCCCAATGTTTTGGGGTGTACCCTAATTTTAAAAATAAAATTTAAAACCAAAAACCAGTGTAGGCTACCTCCTCCTCCACCGCCGCTTCCACCTACACCGCCACATCCACCGCCTCCTCAACCTCCTACTCCATATGGACCTGGTCCTCCTAGATCAAGATTATTATTTTTTGTTTTTACGTATTTTATGTTATTTAAAGTAATTTCCCTATCCTCATTTGTTTGCAGAGCACTTGCCATGCTCTTAACCACATTTTGATGCCATGTGCAGCCCTCTAGCCCTTTCCATGACATTTTTACAGCCATTTTAGTGCTTAAAAGTTCGGGTCCCCATTGACTTCAATGGGGTTCGGGGTCAAGTTCGGGTCAAGTTCGGGTCCCGAACTCGAACTTTTTTCCGAAGTTCGGCCGAACCCGTCGAACCCGTACATCCAGGTGTCCGCTCAACTCTAGCTATCACCTAGAAACAGCTGTCTTCAGATGAGATGCTGGTTTAATTAGTATCCAAGTCATGTCTCAAGGCCTGTTTAAAAGGTTGAACATTGACTTATGGGATAGCTACCTTTCATCTGGTGGCATTAGAAGCAGAGCTTGTTAAGAGCTCATTTGCATACCCTCCCAGAATTTCACAGGAGCATTGCCTGGTCTACAAGACTCCTCATGCCGATTAAGAAGCTGTCCATAAGGAGATACAGTATCTCCTGAATCCGCAAAAAATAAACACTCACACAGATCCACGAGAGAAAATGTATGTATATATATATATATATATATATATATATATATATATTTCACAGAAAATACAGGTACCCCAGAAGCACTGCAAAATCAACATGGCGTCTGAAAATCAATTCATCAAAATCTGAGCTACAAAAGACAAAAGGTGGTCTTTCTTTTCTGAAGCCAGCAGTGTAACCAAACAGCAGTTTACGCCTATATTTGTGGCATTTCTGTACCCAGTAGAACCCACCTAACAATTTAAGGGGTGTGGTATGCCTCAGATGG
Source organism: Bufo bufo (assembly GCF_905171765.1). NCBI lineage: Eukaryota > Metazoa > Chordata > Amphibia > Anura > Bufonidae > Bufo > Bufo bufo. The sequence goes on from NC_053390.1 coordinate 607,164,860, forward strand.
CTAAGCAGAGTACATCGTACTGAGCACTGAAATGCTATATCTGTGAAATACTTGCAATTTTCATTCAGCGATATCCCTTGCTCATTTATTTATGCAAAATGCTCCCTTCACCCCTTCATAAATAACTTGAGGAGTGTAATTTCCAAAATGCGTTCACTTATTGAGGGTTTCCACTGTATGAGTACATCAGGGTCTCTGCAAATGTGATGTAGCACCCAATAACCATTTCAGCAAAGTTCACACTCCAAAAGCCAAATTATATCCTTCCCTTCTGAGCCCTGCCGTGTGTCCATACAGTAGCTATCATCCATGGTTATGACATTTCCATACGCAGTAGAACCTTCCTAATAATTCAAGTAGTGTGTTGTGAGTCTCAGATGGCACCAGCTGGGCATAGCATATTGGGCACTGAAATGCCATTTCTGTGAAAAATTGCAATTTGCATTTTTCTTTTTAAAGGGTTTCTACCACTTCGTTTCACATAATTAGCTGTCAGACACTAGCGATCCGCTAGTGTCTGCTCTGCCAAACCATCCTAATATAATAGCTTTTGGGGCAGCCGTTTCGCTAAAAAAAGAACTTTTATTGATATGCTAATGAGCCTCTAGGTGCTATGGGGGCGTCATTAGCACCTAGAGGCTCGGTCTACCTTCACAAACTGCCGCCGCCCAGCGCGTCCCTCCAGCCCGCCCATCTCCTCCTGAATGCGATCCTCCCTGTGAGCGTATGTATTCGGCGCATGCGCAGTGAATGTCTGACCGCTTCCCTGCTCAGACATCTCCACTGCGCCTGTTCCTCGGAGCACTATGACGTCATCGCGCAGTGGAGATATCTGAGCAGGGAAGCGGTCAGACATTCACTGCGCATGCGCCGAATACATACGCTCACAGGGAGGATCGCATTCAGGAGGAGATGGGCGGGCTGGAGGGACGCGCTGGGCGGTTGCAGTTTGTGAAGGTAGACCGAGCCTCTAGGTGCTAATGACGCCCCCATAGCACCTAGAGGCTCATTAGCATATCAATAAAAGTTCTTTTTTTAGCGAAACGGCTGCCCCAAAAGCTATTATATTAGGATGGTTTGGCAGAGCAGACACTAGCGGATCGCTAGTGTCTGACAGCTAATTATGTGAAACGAAGTGGTAGAAACCCTTTAAGTTCTTATTTTATTGATTTTTTACAAAAAGCAACATAAACAAACCACATACATTTAGCTCCATATCTCAAGGAGGTATGGAGCGAGATAAACAAACATTGTAGGTAAATATAGTCCTGTTAATAATGATGGCAAAAAAGAAAGGCTCCACCGTGTCAAAATTTTAATAGAGGCAACAGAATATAAACAAGGGGAGAAAGTAAAAGAGGGAGGGGGTGTTTAAAAAACACAATAAGTAGCGTAAATTATAATCCAAATAGTGAATCAAAGAACAGACGGTCAGGAAGAAGGGAAAGAGCTGAGCTTCCGATCCAACAGATTGCCGGTGTCTCTTCAGGGAGAACAAACACTCCAAAAAAATGATGGCATCACAAGGAACAGCTATTGAGCTCCTCAAAGCAGAAAATCTGTTTAACGTTATCAATCCATTCCTGGATAGAAGGTGGGCGCACTTGTAGCCAATGTGGAGGGATCAAAGATTTCACAAAGGCCAACAAGTGAGTAATAAGGTACTGCTTCAAAGGCATGTACTTAAGAGAAGGTTTAGCCAACATGACTATTACAATGAAGAAAGGAGAAATCAGGGTCAGCAATCTAACGAATAATGGTCTCAATCTGGTTCCAGTATGGTATGATATGCTACATGGGCAATCCCACCAAATGTGAGGTAAAAAGCCAGCGTTCTTATTACTTCACTAACATAAGTTTGAGGGGGATAGTTTATATGCATACAGCTGTTCTGGTGTTGTATACCATCTGGTGAGTAGTTTGTAATGATTTTCCTGGAGCCTATCGCAGATGGAAAAACCATGTAAGTACTTGAGAATGTTTTTGGTATCGGCCTCTGTGAGTGAGATGCCCAGCTCCTGTTCCCAAGATAATAGGAAAGAATGCTTTACCATAGTTTGCAGACGAGTGAAATTATGGTATACAGAAGAAACCAATCATTTAATCGGGGAATAAGTGGATAGAATATCCTCAAAAGCATTGAGAGGTCTATTGAAAGAAAGTGTATCTGTAGCAATGGGGCAGACAGTTTTTTAAATTGAAATAAAAGAGAAAGGAAGAAGCGAAGTCCTGAAAAAGTTGGACAAAAGATTCAGTATCAGATGGCATAGTTAGAGGAGAGAGAGAGTTAAGAAGATAGAAGACCATGCCACGACTAACCAACTGAGGGAGAAGACTACCCAGTGAAAGTGGAGAGGGATGATGTGCCAAAGTCAAATGCATGCACCACCAGGTCTCACATGTACCTCTTATTAAAGGGTGACATGTAGGGGATCTATAGTAAAGTGAGGAACCGCACTCTGTTCAAAGGATATCACCGGTGCCAATCAAGGGCTGTTAGGCCGTGATCCAAGTAATAAAATATTGAGGCACTCAGGGTGAAGGTTTTTCAATTCAAGTATAGTTTTATTTCATTTTTCTGCATCATCCATTTGCTCATGGTATATGTAAAAATGACAGACTATTTCGGACCGGACGTTTCGGTCACGATGGACCTTCATCAGCGGTCATGTTATCTGGAATAGTATTAAATACATGTTTTAAATACTGTACAGGGAGTGCAGAATTATTAGGCAAGTTGTATTTTTGAGGATTAATTTTATTATTGAACAACAACCATGTTCTCAATGAACCCAAAAAACTCATTAATATCAAAGCTGAATATTTTTGGAAGTAGTTTTTAGTTTGTTTTTAGTTTTAGCTATTTTAGGGGGATATCTGTGTGTGCAGGTGACTATTACTGTGCATAATTATTAGGCAACTTAACAAAAATCAAATATATACCCATTTCAATTATTTATTTTTACCAGTGAAACCAATATAACATCTCAACATTCACAAATATACATTTCTGACATTCAAAAACAAAACAAAAACAAATCAGTGACCAATATAGCCACCTTTCTTTGCAAGGACACTCAAAAGCCTGCCATCCATGGATTCTGTCAGTGTTTTGATCTGTTCACCATCAACATTGCGTGCAGCAGCAACCACAGCCTCCCAGACACTGTTCAGAGAGGTGTACTGTTTTCCCTCCTTGTAAATCTCACATTTGATGATGGACCACAGGTTCTCAATGGGGTTCAGATCAGGTGAACAAGGAGGCCATGTCATTAGATTTTCTTCTTTTATACCCTTTCTTGCCAGCCACGCTGTGGAGTACTTGGACGCGTGTGATGGAGCATTGTCCTGCATGAAAATCATGTTTTTCTTGAAGGATGCAGACTTCTTCCTGTACCACTGCTTGAAGAAGGTGTCTTCCAGAAACTGGCAGTAGGACTGGGAGTTGAGCTTGACTCCATCCTCAACCCGAAAAGGCCCCACAAGCTCATCTTTGATGATACCAGCCCAAACCAGTACTCCACCTCCACCTTGCTGGCGTCTGAGTCGGACTGGAGCTCTCTGCCCTTTACCAATCCAGCCACGGGCCCATCCATCTGGCCCATCAAGACTCACTCTCATTTCATCAGTCCATAAAACCTTAGAAAAATCAGTCTTGAGATATTTCTTGGCCCAGTCTTGACGTTTCAGCTTGTGTGTCTTGTTCAGTGGTGGTCGTCTTTCAGCCTTTCTTACCTTGGCCATGTCTCTGAGTATTGCACACCTTGTGCTTTTGGGCACTCCAGTGATGTTGCAGCTCTGAAATATGGCCAAACTGGTGGCAAGTGGCATCTTGGCAGCTGCACGCTTGACTTTTCTCAGTTCATGGGCAGTTATTTTGCGCCTTGGTTTTTCCACACGCTTCTTGCGACCCTGTTGACTACTTTGAATGAAACGCTTGATTGTTCGATGATCACGCTTCAGAAGCTTTGCAATTTTAAGAGTGCTGCATCCCTCTGCAAGATATCTCACTATTTTTGACTTTTCTGAGCCTGTCAAGTCCTTCTTTTGACCCATTTTGCCAAAGGAAAGGAAGTTGCCTAATAATTATGCACACCTAATATAGGGTGTTGATGTCATTAGACCACACCCCTTCTCATTACAGAGATGCACATCACCTAATATGCTTAATTGATAGTAGGCTTTCGAGCCTATACAGCTTGGAGTAAGACAACATGCATAAAGAGGATGATGTGGTCAAAATACTCATTTGCCTAATAATTCTGCACGCAGTGTATATACTCGAGTATAAGACGAGTTTTTTGGCACATATTTTTGTGCTCAAAAAGCCCCCTTGTCTTATACTCGAGTCTAGGTCTGTATTATGGCAACTTACATTGCCATAATACAGACCAACAGTGGCGTAGCTATAGGGGTCGCAGCGGTCGCAATTGCGACCGGGCCCCTAAGTCAGGGGGGCCCACGGGGCCCCCCAGGAGATAATGAGTAAAGCCCTGGATTATTTATTTGGATATCTTACTTTGTTTTAGCTCCGGTAATAGCAGGCAGTGCGGGGGCGGCGCTCACTCAATGACGTCACGCGCCTGCGCCGCCTAGTGGGAGAAGCAGGCGCGTGACGTCAGTGAGTGAGCGCCGCCCGCCCGCACTGCCTGCTATTACCGGAGCTAAAACAAAGTAAGATATCCAAATAATCAGAGTAAAGAGCTCAGCAATGAGCAATGATTAAAGTTAAAGTAGTTACTGATTATTTTATAAATATACTGCTGTGAGCGTCGGGGAGGGAGATCTGTGGATGGCACTGTAGGGGGATCTGTGGATGGCAGTGCCATCCACAGATCTCCCCCCTAAACAGTGCCATCCACAGATCCCCCCTAAACAGTGCCATCCACAGATCCCACCTCCCCTAAACAGTGCCATCGTGGCACTGTTTAGGGGAGGGGGGATCTGTGGATGGCACTGTTAAGGGGGGATCTGTGGATGGCACTGTTTAGGGGGATCTGTGGATGGCACTGTTTAGGGGGGAGATCTGTGGATGGCTCCCTGTATTTAATGCAGAGTATGTGTGTATATAATGCACACACACTGCATTAAATACAGGGAGTCAGACTCCCATCAATCTGAGTCACCCTCTTGCAGATGTGTGTATATAATGTAGAGTGTGTGCATTATATACACATACACTCTGCATTATAGCTGCATTTCCCACCCTAGTTTTATACTCGAGTCAATAATTTTTGGGGGGTAAAATTAGGGGCCTCGGCTTATATTCGGGTCGGCTTATACTCGAGTATATACGTTAGGTCTTTTACAGACGGCAGAGCATGAAGTTAAGTATCATATTTGTGATAATAATATAACATAACAATAAATAATTTACAAGCAAAATTTGATATCGTTATAGCAGCAAGGTAGGCAGGTGTCCAGAGGTTGGTAAATACATATAAATACATAGAGTTCGTGAAACAAAATTCATATATTTATGGTAGTAGAAGAACATGATGGTTTATGGAGCATGATTATGTGGGTTTAGATATAAATATAAAAATAAATTTACCTTGGAGGGAAAACGACAAGGAGGGGAAAAAAGGGGGGGGGGGTTGGTGGACATAGTGAACATGATTCTATGAGTCCCCATAGAATCATGTTCACTATGTCCACCAACCCCCCCTTTTTTTCCCCTCCTTGTCGTTTGCCCTCCAAGGTATATTTCTTTTTATATTTATATCTAAACCCACATAATCATGCTCCATAAACCATCATGTTCTTCTACTACCATAAATATATGAATTTTGTTTCACGAACTCTATGTATTTATATGTATTTCCCAAACTCTGGACACCTGCCTACCTTGCTGCTATAACGATATCAAATTTTGCTTGCAAATTATTTATTGTTATGTTATATTATTAATACAAATATGATACTCAACTTCATGCTCTGCCATCTGTAAAAGACCTATTTAAAACATGTATTTAATACTATTCCAGATAACATGACCGCTGATGAAGGTCCATCGTGACCGAAACATCCGGTCAGAAATAGTCTGTCATTTTTATATATACCACAGGCAAATGGATGATGCAGAAAAATGAAATAAAACTATACTTGAATTGCAAAACCTTCAACCTGAGTGCCTCAATATTTTATTACATGTAGGGGGTCTAAACCTATCAGGGTCTGGTAGGCATAGATTAGCCAGTATATTTAATCACAGCTAAGACGATATACCGTCAGAGGGAATAATAACCACAGGTGGTGTATAATCCAATAAATGTAATCACAGGGAACGACCTGTTTAAAACGTAGCCTTTAATCTAATTTAGACATAAAATAACAAAAACTCCCACAGACATACATAGAAAAGAACAAAGAGAAGATATATCCTTGATGACATGGAAGATGATACTTGTAATCGTCCAAAAAGTGATATACTTCTCCATGGTGGAAACAGTTAAACACTCCATCAGGGGAGGAGACATTGACACTATCCTGAGACAGAAAGAGTCGAAATGGATACATATGCTAAACACCATGTCACCTGCAGGACTGAATGAAAATATCGATTACTCCTGCTTTCTTTAGCCAGCCATATACTATTTGACATGGGGTCGACATATATATCTTGAGCACTGTAATAACTTTAAGGGGAGGATATGTGGCCACCCCCACTACAGTGCCGTTTTGATCCATCCCATGTATAACATCAATTTATATATATATATATATATACCATCAACTCTATTCACCAAGATATAATAGAGTATTCATTAATAGCTTTATTTAGCCTGCAGTATTTTTATCCCCTCCTACTGGTGCGTACATTATGTGTACCGTAGGGACTAATACCTGTCTTAAATGTTGTCCCCACTTTAATCATCTATATTAAACTGGTTCATGGTCCGCGCACCTATACAGCGCAAATTGCCTTTTATTCCTTAACCGGGGTCTATGTATCTAAAATGGGTCCTTTTCATTGTGGCATAACAGTGCGTTTTATAAAAATAACCCGATTTGATCACTTTGGGACCTTGCATCACAGGTATCCCACTGTGTCATCTTACACCTATCTGTCACGTGATCGGAGGTGGTAGGCGTCATCATCAGGCGGCGCTCCGGCACGAGGACGCTATTCCAGTGATACCATGTGATCGGGCGTGGCCGGTGACGTCATTAGTGAGGTTCGGACGCCGGCCGACTTGTCCGCCCTCACCAGTGGGACACACCCCTTATGGGCGTGATGGGACGGGGGAGGTACGCCACGTTAAGCACTAGAAGGTAGGGGGGCTGGCCATATTTACTTAGCATCATGGGCACGCCCATTGGAGGCGTGACCAGGCCAGATGTCCGTGCCTAACCAAAGCATGGAAAGGGAGGGGCGGGACGATGTCCGGCCCCCTGCTTCATCTCTCTAGGGCGGGCTATTTAAACCTAGCAGTTTCCTCTGCTTGGAGACCTCACACACAGGTACAGTGAGGCACCACTATCTGTGAGTTCCTTGGAGAACTGGGGGCTGATTCCTCCCACTTATAAAAGGTTGGTTTCCGGCCCTATCTGGCATTTAATCTTGATTATCATTTATGTCTCAAACAGTGTATATGCGGGCTATGGCTGGAGTGACAGTGGACATACGACCATCTCCACAGACAGCCTGGGCCATCCTTGGCCGCTTTTGGACACGCAAGTAGTATCTTGTTACTTGTTGGCCATGATATCACACATGGCATCACACATATGTGACTGTCTGTAGGTGTCACGGCCAGGCCCATGACTGTGACTTCTTACCGCATGCAGTTGCCGGCGGTTTTGCATGGGTCTTCAACCACGGGTGAGGGCCGCTTGTCTGTGGCTTCACTTGTGGTTGTCGCGGGCAACCAGTGTTGGGGTTTAGCAGCAGAGCAGCCTGAGCGTTGCTAGGCAGCTTGCTGCCCTGGCATGCGGTCACACCTAGCAACCTTTTTGTTAGGTGTGTTTGTTGTGTGCACTGTGTTGTATGTTATTGTGTGCACTTTCCCTTTATGTATGTGTGTTTCCCTTCTGTGGCATTGGAAGGGTTAACTTCCTTCCCAGTGTGTGTGTGATGTCACTGGGTGTGTCCAACCTTTGGGCGTGGCCACTTTGGCCTATATATATCCTCTCTCTAGCAGGGCTCAGTAGGTTGCTTCAGTCTTGCTAGCTGAGGCAGCCTCCTGTGCTTTCCATTCCTCTGTGAGAGCCACGACTGTGGTCATAGGTTTACGTCTAGGTTTAAGTCTAGGTTTAAGTTCAGGTCTTATGTCTTATTAAGTTTATGCTTACCTGTATGTGTCATGTCTGGGTGATGGTCTGTTGGGATTTTCCTATGTTGGTTTGTGCAGCTAATGGTTCTGGATTCTCTGTGTCAGGGATCCAGTCAGCAAGGCTGTGGCAGGTTGGTTGAGCTACTGAGTTCACCTGCCATTTCCATTAGTCTGTTTCCCCTTTTTCCCAACAGCTTGGCCGTTGAGACTCCTGCTCCTCCGTGCCTAGGAGGAGTGGGTTGTCTCACTCAGCTCCTAGCTTAGGGCCATCTTGAGGGCTAGCAGGGACTTCTAGGTTCCAGAGCATGAGCCCTCCTACCATCAAGGTTGGCTCATGTAGCTAGGAGCCAGGGTCAGGTTAGGGATGCTTTTAGGAGGTGACCAGCTCCCTAATCCTGTCTTCTTGGTCAAGCAGCCATACCACCACCTGGCTGCACACGGCTGAGGATTTCCCCCATCCTCAGCCGTGACAGTAGGAGGTTGTCACTCTGACTAGTTACGTGGGAATTACTTATGCTCATGCACGCCGGGATATCTATGTGGACATATATCCACACTGGCGAATGACTCTTTCTTCCAGCGTATTCCATAGGCCCCCTTATGTGGTCCCTGTGTTTGATTACTTAAAGCTATTGGGTGATTGAACGTAATGCGACCAGTGAATGATCTGGTCGAATGGTGTCATCATAATTGAGGACCGTACCAACGGTTTGGTCACCTCTCATTGATGCCAAATAATAGCACTGTACTTTGATATATGTCCCCTGAGGAACCCGACAATCAATCAGGGTGAAACGCGTTGGGACACTGGCACCTGATTGCATACTAATACATGTAGTGCTTCAGGTGCCGTACGTGTATATACATCCTAAATTATACACTGATATGTACAAATGTGAACGGCGACTTTTGGTGTGTTGACGTCGCACATTGATTCTGGTGTGTGGGGTCTACACAGTGAGATCGTCCATTTGATGATGCACATTCATAGATAGTCATACCTGTGGCTGCCTGTGCATCCTTTATGACATATTTATTGTTGGCAACTTTCCACCCACACCACTGAGCATCTATGAGTGTGGTTGGCCTGTTGCTCTCTATACTGTTTATCTATACTTGTTTTTTTGTTTTGTGTACCTAGAGCAGACCCCACAGTAGGGATCCATCAGGATTACAGGGTCTATTCAGGTTTCACAAGGAGGTTCCAGAACACGGGATCGTCCTTATCAGGGCGGCTATTCCGTTCTTAGGCAGGGCTACCTAGCCCAGGGCCAGGAATAGGGACCGATTAGACTCCATCTCTGTCCATTCCGTCCATCTCTGACCCGTATTTTTTGGACGATTACAAGTATTATCTTCCATGTCATCAAGGATATATCTTCTCTTTGTTCTTTTCTATGTATGTCTGTGGGAGTTTTTGTTATTTTATGTCTAAATTAGATTAAAGGCTACGTTTTAAACAGGTCGTTCCCTGTGATTATAGATTAGCCATCTAATTGGTGGGTCCGACACCTGGGACCCCCGCCAGTCTGTTGTTCAAGAATACAGCGGCACTCGCAGAAGCGACATGGCCTTCTCGCTGCTTTCCCTAGGCCAGGTGATGAGACATTCATAGATCACATGGCATAGCTCAGCCCCATAAAAGTGAATGGGGTTGAGCTGTGATACCAAGCACAGCAGCTATACAATGTACCAAAATCCCAGCAGACGCTTGATGTATTCAATTCATATGCTTTTATTTTCACAGGTGTATATCCATGTAGAGAGCTGGGATTTTGTTACATTGTCGACTGGAGTTTCCTCCTTCCCGTGATGGCGCTTATCAAGTCGGGTACTGACCTAATTTCCTCATAGCTATACAATGTACGGCGCTGTGCTTTGTGAACACCGAGAAGGCAGCGGTGCTCATAAGACCTTGGGGGCCTGGATGTCAGACCCCCACCAATCAGATACTGACCTATCCACAGGATAGGTCATTAGTATTTAAATCTCAGAAATGTCAGAATGGGATCCCAAATAGCTTTGCAATAGACTAAGTAAAATAAAAAGGGACAAGTGTTGTCAGGGACAGACTTGCCTCGTGTCATTGGAAATGTCAAAAGAGGGTGATAAAGTAGAGTGAGAAAATTACCTGTGTGAAAGCCTGGGGAAAGTGCAAAAAACAGTTTCATGAAGGACCAATTTACGAAATTTAATGCTGCCTTGGCATCAATACTGAGAAGGACAAGGGGAGCATAGTGAATAGCATGGAGTAACCAAAGATAGTTATTTCTGCCTTAACTTCCAGTTGATTAGGGAAGGAATCAAGGGCTTCAATCTAGACCCCAGAAAGAAATGGGCCTTTAGCTAATGTAACTGTGTGTCTTTACCATTTTGTGGGATGAGAGTTATATGGGCTTCTAAAGCTTGTTTTGGGAGAATGCTTATTGTCATAAAAGAGTTACATAAAGCTGTTAAATGTGGAATCAAAGTGTCATGGAATTTTGTGTAATAGGCCAAAGGGAGACCATGGGTTCCTTGGCTTTTGCCTGGGAAAAAAAACGGTATAATACCTTTTTGACCTCCATTGGTGGAATAGGTGAGAGAATAGAGCTGACGTTTTTAGTAGAGAGAGTAGGAAACTCTAAGGACTCTTTCACACGGGCGTCATATTTTTGGCGATTTTTCCGCTCGAGTGCAAAACATTGTAATGCGTTTTGCACACGCGTGAGAAAAATCGGCATGTTTGGTACCCAAACCCGAACTTCTTCACAGAAGTTCGGGTCTGGGATCGGGGTTGTGTAGATTGTATTATTTTCCCTTATAACATGGTTATAAGGGAAAATAACAGCATTCTGAATACAGAATGCATAGTACAATAGTGCTGGAGGGGTTAAAAAAAATATATATATAATTGAACTCACCTTAATCCACTTGCTCGCGTAGCCCGGCTTCTCTTCTCTTCTTCTTCTTTGCTGATTGCAGGAAAAGGACCTGTGGTGACGTCATTCTGGTCATCACATGGTCCATCACATGATCTTTTACCATGGTGATGGATCATGTGATGGATCATGTGATGACCGGAGTGACGTCACCACAGGTCCTTTTCCTGCAATTAGCAAAGAAGGACACAGAGGAGAAGCCGGGCTGCGCGAGCAAGTGGATTAAGGTGAGTTAAATTTTTATTTTTATTTTTTAACCCCTCCAGCCCTATTGTACTATGCATTCTTTATTCAGAATGCTATTATTTTCCCTTATAACCATGTTATAAGGGAAAATAATAAAATAATCGGGTCCCCATCCCGATCGTCTCCTAGCAACCGTGCGTGAAAATCGCACCGCATCCGCACTTGCTTGCGGATGCTTGCGATTTTCACGCAGCCCCATTCACTTCTATGGGGCCTGCGTTGCGTGGAAATCGCACAATATAGAGCATGCTGTGATTTACACTCAACGCAGAAGTGATGCGTGAAAATCAACGCTCATGTGCACAGCCCCATAGAAATGAATGGGTCCGGATTCAGTGTGGGCTCAGACAGTTTCCCTGATATGCATGGGGGTGATGTGACAGACTGATGGGCTTGGCTTTCATGCGCCATCTGTGCGCTTTCTGCAGAAGACTGGGTGGGAGATAATGTGAACGTGCTGGATGCACTGTCGGCCACCCAATTGACTAATGCCTGTACCTGCTCAGGCCTTACCATCCTTAGAACGGCATTGGGCCCCACCAAATATCCCTGTAGATTCTGGCGGCTACTGGGACCTGGGGTAGTTGGTACACTAGGACGTGTGGCTGTGGCAGAACGGCCACGTCCTCTCCCAGCACCAGAGGGTCCACTAACACCACCACGACCATGTCCGCGTCCCTTACTAGATGTTTTCCTCATTGTTACCGTTCACCACAATAAGAAAAATATTATTCGGGCCAATGTATTGAATTAAAATTCAGGCCTTTTTTTTACAGACACCTAACACTGTCTGGCTATCTATTTAGGTACCGTATTACACTAATACAGGCACACCAGTAATGACAGATTTAGCTGAATATAAATGTGAGGCCTATTTTTTAGGCGCTGTGTGACAGGTATACGTTTAATCACAGAATTAGACTTGTATCTGCACTGTAGCGTGTGTGTTAAGTTTTTCAGAATGACCCTATCTGCACCTTGAATCTAATATACCCTTTTAGGGATAGATTTAAAGTAGGCCTGATACAGCAGAAACCACTAATTTTGAGAATTGCAAATTTGGGAATTGTTTTTCAACCCAGAACAAAAACTGTGCTTTTACGGTCACTAAAAATAACTTGACCAGCTAAAACAGTACTGATTTGGAGGAATATAAATGTCAGGCCTATTTTTTAGGCGCTGGGTGACAGGCTTAACTTGCCCCTGATGTAGTATATGGCCAAAAAATAACCCCACTATTGATGGTTAAATGCACTTGGGTGACACAGGCTCAACTTGCACCTGATGTAGTATATGGCCAAAAAATAACCACACTATTGACGGTTAAATGCACTTGGGTGACACAGGCTCAGCCTGCACCTGATGTAGTATATGGCCAAAAAATAACCACACTTTTGATAGTTAAATGCACTTGATGAAAGCTTGACCCTGATGTAGGATATAGCAAAAAAATAACCACACTATTGATGGTTAAATGCACTTGGTGGTAGCTTGTGCTGGCGCACCACAAGCCAGAAAATGGCCGCCGATCACCCCAGAAAAAAGTGACTGAAAAACGCTCTGGGCAGCCTAAAAACAGTGAGCAATTGAATAGCAGCAGTTCAATGATCCACAGCTGTAGATCGATCACTGAATGAAGTCTTTTGGAGGAGTTAATCTGCCTAATCTCGCCCTAACGTCGCAGCTGCAACCTCTCCCTACGCTTGTATCAGCAGAGTGACGTGCAGCGCTACGTGACCCAAGCTTATATAGAGGCTGGGTCACATGCTGCACTGGCCAATCACACTGGCCAATAGTAGGCATGACTGTGATGGCCTCTTGGGGCAAGTAGTATGACGCTTGTTGATTGGCTGCTTTGCAGCCTTTCAAAAAGCGCCAAGAAAGCGCCGAACACCGAACCCGAACCCGGACTTTTACGAAAATGTTCGGGTTCGGGTCCGTGTCACGTACACCCCAAAATTCGGTACGAACCCGAACTATACAGTTCGGGTTCGCTCATCCCTATTTATATGTATATATGCTTATCGAGGCTATGTTTGTCAGCAAGTGGGAACTAAAATGTATACATCAGTGTCTAGATGATCATTAGCATCATTTTTGCAATATAATTTGTTGAACTGCCACATGTTGCATTAATTCAGTTTAAAACTGCATATTATCATTTTGTCTTTAGAAGTAGCAAGATTATTAAGATTATTGATCCTTTAATAATCCTATTTTATTTTGTAACTCCATTTTGGTTTCAGTAATACCTACGCTATAATAACATTTTTGGAAACTACAGCTATACCATTGTGGCTGCTTAGTTGGGTTTTCATAATACTTCATAAAAATAAAGACATTTTCTACTTTTATAAATTTAGGCACAATTACCATATAAATAAAAAATATCCAAAATTCTAATATACTTTTTTACCCCATGTGGACAACCTCAGATGATCTGCAAAGTAAAGATAAAATGCCACAAAGAAGCACTGACCTTGTTCTTTACCAACCTGAGAGTCTACGGATGTTTGATACAAAGCTGTAATTTATCTCTTCAGTCAAAATTTACCCTACACCCCCCTTTGATGCTCTGAACCTATGCCACCACTGTTTGTCTTAGCCTCTGTGCTCTCAATTTATATTTGGAGTTCATGTTTAATACAAAGCTATAATTTATCTCCTCAATCAAAATTTACCTTACACCCCTTGGTGCTCTGAAACTATGCCACCAGCTGTACTCTCAAGCAGCTCTACTCTCAACAGATTTTTATCATATGTACCAAATTGTTGTGATTGTACTCTGTCCTACTCTGATGATGATAATGGATAAAGGTTGGGCCGTGAACGCCTGAAACGTCAAGGAGGACGTCTCAAGACGGCCCTGCCATCATCTAAAAACAAACAAAAGACAAACAAACAAATAATAGCGCCACTCTCAGCAGAAAATAGGTAATATTAGTGGCCCATGAACGAGCCTCAGGGTGAATAATTAACACCCAAGTGGATACCAATAAAACTAGCGTACTATTTGTGCTATGTATTATCAGTATTTTAAGAGAAGAGATAGCATAAGAAAGTCAAATATACACTGAATAACGTGTTGAATTAAAATATACACTGAATACGTGTTAAATTAAAATCAAGGCAGGGAGACACCCTGATGCAGTCACTTCACAGGGGGTGTGCCACCAGGATAAAGCTCAAGACACCTGGAGCACAACCCCCCAGCCAGGATCGCCTGTAGTATGTAGAAGATATGACGTCAGCGCTCTGGTCGTACCAAGATGGACATACACGGCACGTGGGACAGCGACTCTTCATCAATCTTTTTTATCCAAATATAAAATGGCTCAACGCGTTTCGGGGAGAACAAACAGTCACCTTCATCAGGAGCAAAGTAAATAACAGGATAGCAGTACTACACAGATATACACTCACCTAAAGAATTATTAGGAACACCTGTTCTATTTCTCATTAATGCAATTATCTAGTCAACCAATCACATGGCAGTTGCTTCAATGCATTTAGGTGTGTGCTCCTGGTCAAGACAATCTCCTGAACTCCAAACTGAATGTCAGAATGGGAAAGAAAGGTGATTTAAGCAATTTTGAGCGTGGCATGGTTGTTGGTGCCAGACGGGCCGGTCTGAGTATTTCACAATCTGCTCAGTTACTGGGATTTTCACGCACAACCATTTCTAGGGTTTACAAAGAATGGTGTGAAAAGGGAAAAACATCCAGTATGCGGCAGTCCTGTGGGCAAAAATGCCTTGTGGATGCTAGAGGTCAGAGGAGAATGGGCCGACTGATTCAAGCTGATAGAAGAGCAACGTTGACTGAAATAACCACTCGTTACAACCGAGGTATGCAGCAAAGCATTTGTGAAGCCACAACACGCACAACCTTGAGGCGTATGGGCTACAACAGCAGAAGACCCCACTGGGTACCACTACAAATAGGAAAAAGAGGCTACAATTTGCACGAGCTCAACAAAATTGGACTGTTGAAGACAGGAAAAATGTTGCCTGGTCTGATGAGTCTCGATTTCTGTTGAGACATTCAAATGGTAGAGTCCGAATTTGGCATAAACAGAATGAGAACATATATCCATCCTCTGATGGCTACTTCCAGCAGGATAATGCACCATGTCACAAAGCTCGAATCATTTCAAATTGGTTTCTTGAACATGACAATGAGTTCACTGTACTAAAATGGCCCCCACAGTCACCAGATCTCAACCCAATAGAGCATCTTTGGGATGTGGTGGAACGGGAGCTTCGTGCCCTGGATGTGCATCCCTCAAATCTCCATCAACTGCAAGATGCTATCCTATCAATATGGGCCAACATTTCTAAAGAATGCTATCAGCACCTTGTTAAATCAATGCCACGTAGAATTAAGGCAGTTCTGAAGGCAAAAGGGGGTCCAACACCGTATTAGTATGGTGTTCCTAAAAATTCTTTAGGTGAGTGTATAATACAAAATTCCCGCCTAAAAAACACAAACATACCGGAAGTGGTGCGTTCCACTGTGGAACGCATATAATAACAAAATTTGTATTGGCCACTAATAAATTGACCCAATGTATATAATTTCCACTGCACTGGTGAGCGATAATGCCAAGTACATTAACATTCAAAAAATAGAGCGCCGATGGTAAGGGAAAAAAACTTAAATTGGAAGCGTTCATTCCCCAGTAAAACCGGAAGTGTGCTGGCTTCCGGTGAACCGAGGTGGAACGCATAGATGGAACGCACAAAAACCGGAAGTGGGCTAACTTCCTGTCAGATGGAAGGATGAACCGCATGGCTGGAACGCACAATCACCAGTGCGCATGCGCTCTGCTAGAGCGTGCTCGAGAGCTAGACTAACTGTGAAATAATAATATAGTGGGGGCGTCAGCATTGAATTTTAGAATGTATCCCTAAAAAGAGGATATATAGGGTGACAGTTAGCCATGTGTGCATATGGGGGTTGGGCAAAATTATGTGAATGGGAAAACAGATATGAACTTTATGTAAATAGGGAGGCTCTCTGCCCACATGATGTATAAGTTAATCTAATCATTACAGCTAAAAATAGCATAATATTAATCTGATAATAATCTGATAATAATAATAAGTCGCTAAGGGGCACTAAGAGAGGATATTAATACAATCCATTTTGATATATATATATATATATATATATAGATGAAGAAAGACACCGCGGCACATCCGTTTAGTGAAAAAAGTGGGACCCTTTATTCACCCATGCGACGTTTTCAAGCCAATGGTCCCAGCAAGCGGACCGAAACGTCGCATGGGTGAATAAAGGGTCCCACTTTTTTCACTAAAAGGATGTGCCGCGGTGTCTTTCTTCATCTACATTATACACCTTGGTAAGGTGTTTTCACTGCTGGCACCCCAACATCCAATACTGAGGAGTGCTGCCTTGAACTTCCATTTCTATATATATATATATATATATACAGAAATGGAAAAGATGGGCAGCACTCCAACATATAAAATGAAAAAACTTTATTTACCCCAGTGGGAAATGCGCGACGTTTCGGCTCCAAACCAGAACCTTTCTCAAGCCAGGCTGAAACGTCGCGCATTTCCTACTGGGGTAAATAAAGTTTTTTCATTTTATATGTTGGAGTGCTGCCCATCTTTTCCATTTCTGTATTTTTGGATTGATCCATTTTGGGCCTGCTGCACCCACCAACTTACATCCAGGACGGTGCTGCCATTGTTTTTTCATTTTTATATATATATATATATATATAAAGAATGTATTTAGACTAAAAGTATAAATACTAAAAAATATACATATATATACATACATAGAGATACACTGTCATCGCATGCATATGGACATATACATTGAAAAATATACCCATATGTATATACAGTCAGGTCCATAAATATTGGGACATCGACACAATTCTAACATTTGTGGCTCTATACACCACCACAATGGATTTGAAATGAAACGAACAAGATGTGCTTTAACTGCAGACTGTCAGCTTTAATTTGAGGGTATTTACATCCAAATCAGGTAAACGGTGTAGAAATTACAACAGTTTGCATATGTGCCTCCCACTTGTTAAGGAACCAAAAGTAATGGGACATAATAATAATCATAAATCCAACTTTCACTTTTTAATACTTGGTTGCAAATCCTTTGCAGTCAATTACAGCTTGAAGTCTGGAACGCATGGACATTACCAGATGCTGGGTTTCATCCCTGGTGATGCTCTGCCAGGCCTCTACTGCAACTGTCTTCAGTTCCTGCTTGTTCTTGGTGCATTTTCCCTTCAGTTTTGTCTTCAGCAAGTGAAATGCATGCTCAATCGGATTCAGGTCAGGTGATTGACTTGGCCATTGCATAACTTTCCACTTCTTTCTCTTAAAAACTCTTTGGTTGCTTTTGCAGTATGCTTTGGGTCATTGTCCATCTGCACTGTGAAGCGCCATCCAATGAGTTCTGAAGCATTTGGCTGAATATGAGCAGATAATATTGCCCGAAACACTTCAAAATTCATCCTGCTGCTTTTGTCAGCAGTCACATCATCAATGAATACAAGAGAACCAGTTCCATTGGCAGCCATGCATGCCCACGCCATGACACTACCACCACCATGCTTCACTGATGAGGTGGTATGCTTAGGATCATGACCAGTTCCTTTCCTTCTCCATACTCTTCTCTTCCCATCACTCTGGTACAAGTTGATCTTGGTCTCATCTGTCCATAGGATGTTGTTCCAGAACTGTGAAGGCTTTTTTAGATGTTGTTTGGCAAACTCTAATCTGGCCTTCCTGTTTTTGAGGCTCACCAATGGTTTACATCTTGTGGTGAACCCTCTGTATTCACTCTGGTGAAGTCTTCTCTTGATTGTTGACTTTGACACACATACACCTACCTCCTGGAGAGTGTTCTTGATCTGGCCAACTGTTGTGAATGGTGTTTTCTTCACCAGGGAAATAATTCTTCGGTCATCCACCACAGTTGTTTTCCGTGGTCTTCTGGGTCTTTTGGAGTTGCTGAGCTCACCGATGCGTTCCTTCTTTTTAGGAATGTTCCAAACAGTTGTTTTGGGCGCGCCAAATGTTTTTGCTATCTCTCTGATGGGTTTGTTTTGTTTTTTCAGCCTAATGATGGCTTGCTTCACTGATAGTGACAGCTCTTTGGATCTCATCTTGAGAGTTGACAGCAACAGATTCCAAATGCAAATAGCACACTTGAAATGAACTCTGGACCTTTTATCTGCTCATTATAATTGGTATAATGATGGAATAACACACACCTGGCCATGAAACAGCTGAGAAGCCAATTGTCCCATTACTTTTGGTTCCTTAACAAGTGGGAGGCACATATGCAAACTGTTGTAATTCCTACACCGTTCACCTGATTTGGATGTAAATACCCTCAAATTAAAGCTGACAGTCTGCAGTTAAAGCACATCTTGTTAGTTTCATTTCAAATCCATTGTGGTGGTGTATAGAGCCAAAATTTTTACAATTGTCCAGGGGTTGCACAGGTGAGCAATTAGGGTGTGGCTGTTTAATTAGGGTGTGGCTGTCTAATTAGGAGACTTTAAAAACTCAGCAGTAAGAACAGCACAGCCTTTTTGATTCCAGAGGGGAAGCAAACCAGGCTGGTGCAGTGAGCTGCATTTATATTAATATAGGCAGATATATAACGCGAGTTTGACCGCGACGCGTGGTTGATTAAGTGTGGTTGTGTAAGTGTGTGACTTAAGATTAAGTGAGGGAGTATCTGAGAGCTAAATTATTTGTGGACATTGATAAGTGGCTGTGTTTGACTGTATTTTGTGCTGTGATAACACTTTTTTTTCCTTCTCCAGGGGTTGCACAGGTGAGCAATTAGGGTGTGGCTGTTTAATTAGGGTGTGGCTGTCTAATTAGGAGACTTTAAAAACTCAGCAGTAAGAACAGCACAGCCTTTTTGATTCCAGAGGGGAAGCAAACCAGGCTGGTGCAGTGAGCTGCATTTATATTAATATAAGCAGATATATAACGCGAGTTTGACCGCGACGCGTGGTTGATTAAGTGTGGTTGTGTAAGTGTGTGACTTAAGATTAAGTGAGGGAGTATCTGAGAGCTAAATTATTTGTGGACATTGATAAGTGGCTGTGTTTGACTGTATTTTGTGCTGTGATAACACTTTTTTTTCCTTCTCCAGGGGTTGCACAGGTGAGCAATTAGGGTGTGGCTGTTTAATTAGGGTGTGGCTGTCTAATTAGGAGACTTTAAAAACTCAGCAGTAAGAACAGCACAGCCTTTTTGATTCCAGAGGGGAAGCAAACCAGGCTGGTGCAGTGAGCTGCATTTATATTAATATAAGCAGATATATAACGCGAGTTTGACCGCGACGCGTGGTTGATTAAGTGTGGTTGTGTAAGTGTGTGACTTAAGATTAAGTGAGGGAGTATCTGAGAGCTAAATTATTTGTGGACATTGATAAGTGGCTGTGTTTGACTGTATTTTGTGCTGTGATAACACTTTTTTTTCCTTCTCCAGGGGTTGCACAGGTGAGCAATTAGGGTGTGGCTGTTTAATTAGGGTGTGGCTGTCTAATTAGGAGACTTTAAAAACTCAGCAGTAAGAACAGCACAGCCTTTTTGATTCCAGAGGGGAAGCAAACCAGGCTGGTGCAGTGAGCTGCATTTATATTAATATAAGCAGATATATAACGCGAGTTTGACCGCGACGCGTGGTTGATTAAGTGTGGTTGTGTAAGTGTGTGACTTAAGATTAAGTGAGGGAGTATCTGAGAGCTAAATTATTTGTGGACATTGATAAGTGGCTGTGTTTGACTGTATTTTGTGCTGTGATAACACTTTTTTTTCCTTCTCCAGGGGTTGCACAGGTGAGCAATTAGGGTGTGGCTGTTTAATTAGGGTGTGGCTGTCTAATTAGGAGACTTTAAAAACTCAGCAGTAAGAACAGCACAGCCTTTTTGATTCCAGAGGGGAAGCAAACCAGGCTGGTGCAGTGAGCTGCATTTATATTAATATAAGCAGATATATAACGCGAGTTTGACCGCGACGCGTGGTTGATTAAGTGTGGTTGTGTAAGTGTGTGACTTAAGATTAAGTGACTTTAGATTCAGGGACTTCAGTGGGGGACTGCAATTAGCCTGTATCTTATTACTACATTGTATCGTATTTTTTGCTTTTGTGGTGTAATCCCCATTTAGTATGTGTTGCACAATTGACAACGCAGTCCAGTGCACATCTTGCATGATGTATACAGTCCTGGAACAGCCGTTCCAGGGTGAATTTCTTTGTTCAAGATGTGAGCAAATTACCCGTTTGGAATCGCTAATCAAGTCTCTAAATGGGCAAGTTGCAACACTGAGAGGCATTGACAATTTGCAAAAAAGTTTGCTTCTCACCGAGCAAGCACTCTTTGGGGTAGATGAGGGAGAGGGTGACAGAGAGGAGGTTGAGGAAAGTGAGGTAGCTAGCTGGGTAACAGTTAGAAAGCGGGGTAGAGGGAAGAGTGCCAGGGAGGCTAGCCCTGATCTGACACACCCCAACAAGTTTGCACGTTTGGCAGATGAGGGGGATATCAGTCCAGGGACGGCACTGCCGCAGCCGGACACTTCCTCTGCCAGTCAGGGGAATGTCAGCTCCGGTAAGCAGGGGACCAGGAGAGCAGGGCAGGCCAGACAGGTGCTGGTAGTGGGAGACTCAAGTATTAGGGGAACAGATAGGGAAATCTGTCACAAAGACCGTGATCGCCGAACAGTGTGCTGTCTTCCTGGCGCTAGAGTTCGACATATCGCGGATCGGGTTGACAGATTACTGGGAGGGGCTGGAGAAGATCCAGCGGTCATGGTCCATATCGGAACCAATGACAAAGTTAGGGGTAGGTGGAGAGTCCTTAAAAATGATTTCAGGGATTTAGGGCAAAAGCTTAGGGCAAGGACCTCAAAGGTAGTATTTTCCGAAATACTACCGGTACCACGGGCCACACAAGAAAGGCAGCGGGAGATTAGGGAAATTAACAAGTGGCTCAAGAACTGGTGTAGGATGGAGGGGTTTGGGTTCCTGGAGAACTGGGCCGACTTCTCTGTCGGCTACAGGCTCTATCGTAGGGACGGGCTGCACCTCAATGGGGAAGGGGCAGCTGTGTTGGGGAAGAAGATGGCTAGAAGGTTGGAGGAGTGTTTAAACTAGGGACTGGGGGGGAGGGTAATTACACTATAGAAGGGGAAGATAGTGCAGATAGAGACCGGGGGCAAGGTAGTGGGACTGGGGGAGAAATGGAAGGAGGGACAAGAACAGTTCAGAAGGAAAGGTGTAGGGTAAAAAATATACATAAACCTCTCATATGTATGTATACTAATGCCAGAAGCCTGACTAATAAAACTGGTGAACTGGAATTAGTGATGTGTGAGGAGGACTATGACATAGTGGGAATAACTGAGACATGGCTGGATGATAGCTATGACTGGGCAGTTAATGTACAAGGTTACAGTCTGTTCAGAAAGGATCGTCAAAACCGGAGAGGTGGAGGGGTCTGCCTTTATGTAAAGTCTTGTCTAAAGCCCACACTCCGTGAAGATATAAGTGAGGGACATGAACATGTGGAGTCACTATGGGTAGAGATACATGGAGCTAAAAACAACAATAAATTACTAATAGGAGTCTACTATAAACCACCTAATATACCAGAGTCCACAGAAAATCAAATACTAAACGAGATAGACAAGGCGGCAAATCATAATGAGGTGGTTATTATGGGGGACTTCAACTACCCAGATATAGACTGGGAAACTGAAACTTGTATATCTCATAAAGGAAACAGATTCTTGGCAATAATCAAAGACAATTATCTCTCCCAACTGGTTCAGGACCCGACTAGAGGGACCGCCATACTGGACTTAATATTAACCAATAGACCTGACAGAACAACAGACGTGCAGGTTGGGGGACACCTGGGAAATAGTGACCATAAAGTAATAACCTTCCAATTATCATTCAAAAGAGCGTTTCTACAGGGAGGAACAAAAATACCAAACTTCAAAAAAGCTAAATTTAGCCAACTAAGAGAGGCCATAGGCCTAACTAACTGGGACAAAGTCCTCAAAAATAAAAATACAGCCAAAAAATGGGATATCTTTAAAAACATCCTAAAATCTCATTGTGAGAGGTACATACCGTATGGGAATAAAAGGTTAAGGAACAAAAAGAAACCAATGTGGATAAACAGAACTGTAAAGAAAGCAATAAATGACAAAAAGAAAGCATATAAAACACTAAAACAGGAGGGTAGCACGGAAGCACTGAAAAACTATAAGGAAAAAAACAGAACATGTAAAAAACAAATAAAAGCGGCCAAACTAGAGACCGAGAGATTAATTGCCAAAGAGAGTAAAACTAACCCTAAAATGTTCTTCAATTATATAAATGTTAAAAAGTATAAATCTGAAGGTGTCGGCCCTTTAAAGAGTAATGAGGGGGGAGTCGCAGAGAGCGACGAGGAGAAAGCAAAGCTGTTAAATATTTTTTTCTCCAATGTATTCACTGAGGAAAATAAACTGTCAGATGAAATGCTGAATGCTGAAATAAATTCGCCATTAAAAGTGTCCTGTCTGACCCAGGAAGAAGTACAACAGCGACTTAAAAATATCAAAATAGACAAATCGCCAGGACCGGATGGCATACACCCCCGTATCCTAAGGGAATTAAGTAATGTCATAGCCAGACCCTTATTTCTGATATTTGCGGACTCTGTACTGACAGGGAATGTCCCACAGGATTGGCGCATGGCAAATGTGGTGCCAATATTCAAAAAGGGTCCAAAAACAGAGCCTGGAAACTATAGGCCGGTAAGTTTAACATCTGTTGTGGGTAAACTGTTTGAAGGTTTTCTGAGAGATGCTATGTTAGAGCATCTTAACGGAAATAAGCAAATAACGCCATATCAGCATGGCTTCGTGAGGGATCGGTCATGTCAAACTAATTTAATTAGTTTCTATGAGGAGGTAAGTACTAGACTTGACAGCAGCGAATCAATGGATGTCGTGTATCTGGACTTCTCCAAAGCATTTGACACTGTACCTCATAAAAGGTTAGTATATAAAATGAGAATGCTCGGACTCGGAGAAAACGTCTGTAAGTGGGTAAGTAACTGGCTCAATGATAGAAAACAGAGGGTGGTTATTAACGGTACATACTCAGATTGGGTCACTGTCACTAGTGGAGTACCTCAGGGGTCAGTATTGGGCCCTATTCTCTTCAATATATTTATTAATGATCTTGTAGAAGGCTTGCATAGTAAAATATCAATTTTCGCAGATGACACTAAACTGTGTAAAGTAATTAACACTGAAGAGGACAGTATACTACTACAGAGGGATCTGGATAGACTGGAGGCTTGGGCAGAGAAGTGGCAGATGGGGTTTAACACTGACAAATGTAAAGTTATGCACATGGGAAGGAATAATGCAAGTCACCCATACATACTAAATGGTAAAACACTCGGTAACACTGACATAGAAAAGGATCTAGGAATTTTAATAAACAGCAAACTAAGCTGCAAAAAACAGTGTCAGGCAGCTGCTGCCAAGGCCAATAAGATAATGGGTTGCATCAAAAGGGGCATAGATGCCCGTGATGAGAACATATTCCTACTACTTTACAAATCACTGGTCAGACCACACATGGAGTACTGTGTACAGTTCTGGGCTCCTGTAAACAAGGCAGACATAGCAGAGCTGGAGAGGGTCCAGAGGAGGGCAACTAAAGTAATAACTGGAATGGGGCAACTACAGTACCCTGAAAGATTATCAAAATTAGGGTTATTCACGTTAGAAAAAAGACGACTGAGGGGAGATCTAATTACTATGTATAAATATATCAGGGGTCAGTACAGAGATCTATCCCATCATCTATTTATCCCCAGGACTGTGACTGTGACGAGGGGACATCCTCTGCGTTTGGAGGAAAGAAGGTTTGTACACAAACATAGAAAAGGGTTCTTTACGGTAAGAGCAGTGAGACTATGGAACTCTCTGCCTGAGGAGGTGGTGATGGTGAGTACAATAAAGGAATTTAAGAGGGGCCTGGATGTATTTCTGGAGTGTAATAATATTACAGGCTATAGCTACTAGAGAGGGGTCGTTGATCCAGGGAGTTATTCTGATTGCCTGATTGGAGTCGGGAAGGAATTTTTTATTCCCCTAAAGTGAGGAAAATTGGCTTCTACCTCACAGGGTTTTTTTGCCTTCCTCTGGATCAACTTGTAGGATGACAGGCCGAACTGGATGGACAAATGTCTTTTTTCGGCCTTATGTACTATGTTACTATGTTACTATGTAATTGTGTCGATGTCTCAATATTTATGGACCTGACTGTATATATATGTATATATATATAAATAAAGAAAATTATTAATAAAAAATTATATGTCATAAAAGCGGGGTAATAATGATGCGTGAAAAGCAGCACACTTATAATAATGTAATAATATGAGGGGTGGTAGATATCATAAAACCATAAATAGAAACATATTACATATAATCCAATAAAATCCCAGTAATCATAGCTGAAATCATACTACATAAAATCCAATAGAATCCCAGTGATCATAGCTAAAATCATACTTAATGAATATACGCGTTACCAACACATAATCATATGAACATTAGGCATAATGGATATCGATACAAGATGGTAAAATATATAATTAAAAAATATATGTAAAAAATATATATGTGTGAACATTTATAAATAAATAATAACAGATTAGAATTAGTAGCTGTTAATAATTTGTGTACTCAAGTGACTCGTTCAGACCAAAGGGTGTCAAAGTGTTAAGTCTGGTAGGAGTGTGGGATTCATTCGAGGGGCGTAACCCTTAATGCAGATGGATCCCCGTCATGATATAATGAAAAATGGCGGGATACACTATGGGTAGCTACTTTCCGTCGTATATTTGACCGGTGATTATTCATCCGTTCTCTTAAACACTGGGTGGTCCTACCCACTTACAAGAGGTCACACGGGCATTGGAGGAGGTAAATAACATTCTTATATATATATATATATATATATCAAAATGGATTGTATTAATATCCTCTCTTAGTGCCCCTTGGCGACTTATTATTATTTTCAGATTATTATCAGATTAATATTATGCTATTTTTAGCTGTAATGATTATATTAACTTACAGTTGCAAGAAAAAGTATGTGAACCCTTTGGAATGATATGGATTTCTGCACAAATTGGTCATAAAATGTGATCTGATCTTCATCTAAGTCACAACAATAGACAATCACAGTCTGCTTAAACTAATAACACACAAATAATTAAATGTTACCATGTTTTTATTGAACACACCATGTAAACATTCACAGTGCAGGTGGAACAAGTATGTGAACCCTTGGATTTAATAACTGGTTGAACCTCCTTTGGCAGCAATAACTTCAACCAAACGTTTCCTGTAGTTGCAGATCAGACGTGCACAACGGTCAGGAGTAATTCTTGACCATTCCTCTTTACAGAACTATTTCAGTTCAGCAATATTCTTGGGATGTCTGGTGTGAATCGCTTTCTTGAGGTCATGCCACAGCATCTCAATCGGGTTGATGTCAGGACTGACTGGGCCACTCCAGAAGGCGCATTTTCTTCTGTTTAAGCCATTCTGTTGTTGATTTACTTCTATGCTTTGGGTCGTTGTCCTGTTGCAACACCCATCTTCTGTTGAGCTTCAGCTGGTGGACAGATGGCCTTAAGTTCTCCTGCAAAATGTTTTGAAAAACTTGTGAATTAATTTTTTCTTCGATGATAGCAATCCGTCCAGGCCCTGATGCAGCAAAGCAGCCCTAAACCATGATGCCCCCACCACCATACTTCACATTTGGGATGAGGTTTTGATGTTGGTGTGCTGTGCCTCTTTTTCTCCACACATAGTGTTGTGTGTTTCTTCCAAACAACTCAACTTTGGTTTCATCTGTCCACAGAATATTTTGCAAGTACTGCTGTGGAACATCCAGGTGCTCTTGTGCAAACTGTAAACGTGCAGCAATGTTTTTTTTGGACAGCAGTGGCTTCCTCTGTGGTATCCTCCCATGAATTCCATTCTTGTTTAGTGTTTTACGTATCGTAGATTCGCTAACAGGGATGTTAGCATATGCCAGAGACTTTTGTAAGTCTTTAGCTGACACTCTAGGATTCTTCTTCACCTCATTGAGCAGTCTGCGCTGTGCTCTTGCAGTCATCTTTACAGGACGGCCACTCCTAGGGAGAGTAGCAGCAGTGCTGAACTTTCTCCATTTATAGACAATTTATCTTACCGTGGACTGATGAACAGCAAGGCTTTTGGAGATACTTTTATAACCCTTTTCAGCTTTATGCAAGTCAACAATTCTTAATCGTAGGTCTTCTGAGAGCTCTTTTGTGCGAGGCATCATTCACACCAGGCAATGCTTCTTGTGAAAAGCAAACCCAGAACTGGTGTGTGTTTTTTTATAGGGCAGGGCAGCTGTAACCAACACCTCCAATCTCATCTCATTGATTGGACTCCAGTTGGCTGACACCTCACTCTAATTAGCTCTTGGAGATGTCATTAGTCTAGGGGTTCACATACTTTTTACACCTGCACTGTGAGTGTTTACATGGTGTGTTCAATAAAAACATGATAACATTTAATTCTTTGTGTTATTAGTTTAAGCAGACTGTGATTGTCTATTATTGTGACTTAGATGAAGATCAGATCACATTTTATGACCAATTTGTGCAGAAATCCATATCATTCCAAAGGTTTCACATACTTTTTCTTGCAACTGTATACATCATGTGGGCAGAGAGCCTCCCCTATTTACATCAAGTTCATATCTGTTTTCCCATTCACATAATTTTGCCCAACCCCCATATGCACACATGGCTAACTGTCACCCTATATATCCTCTTTTTAGGGATACATTCTAAAATTCAATGCTGAAGCCCCCACTATATTATTATTTCACAGTTAGTCTAGCTCTCTAGTACGCTCTAGCAGAGCGCATGCGCACTGGTGATTGTGCGTTCCAGCCATGCGGTTCATCCTTCCACCTGACCGGAAGTTAGCCCACTTCCGGTTTTTGTGCGTTCCATCTACGCATTCCACCTCGGTTCACCGCAAGCCAGCGCACTTCCGGTTTTACTGGGGAATGAACGCTTCCAATTTAAGTTTTTTTCCCTTACCATCGGCGCTCTATTTTTTAATGTTAATGTACTTGGCATTATCGCTCACCAGTGCAGTGGAAATTATATACATTGGGTCAATTTATTAGTGGCCAATACAAATTTTGTTATTATATGCGTTCCACAGTGGAACGCACCACTTCCGGCTTGTTCCCGAAACCGGAAGTGATGTTTTTTAGGCGGGAATTTTGTATTATATATCTGTTTACTACTGCTATCCTGTTATTTACTTTGCTCCTGATGAAGGGGACTATTTGTTCTCGCTGAAACACGTTGAACCATTTTATATTTGAATAAAAAAGATTGATGAAGAGTCGCTGTCCCACGTGCCGTGTATGTCCATCTTGGTACGACCGGAGCGCTGACGTCATATCTTCTACATACTACAGGCGATCCTGGCTGGGGGGTTGTGCTCCAGGTGTCTAGAGCTTTATCCTGGTGGCACACCCCCTGTAAAGTGACTGCATCAGGGTGTCTCCCTGCCTTGATTTTAATTTAACACGTATTCAGTGTATATTTTAGTTCAACACGTTATTCAGTGTATATTTGACTTTCTTATGCTATCTCTTCTCTTAAAATACTGATAATACATAGCACAAATAGTACGCTAGTTTATTGGTATCCACTTGGGTGTTAAAGGGTTTCTATCACTTCGTATGACATATTCAGGTGTCAGACACTAGCGATCCGCTAGTGTCTGCTCTGCCCAACCATCCTAATATGATAGGTTTTGGGGCAGCCGTTTTGCTAAAATAACAACTTATATCTATATGCTAATGAGCCTCTAGGTGCTATGGGGGCGTCATTAGCACCTAGAGGCTCCGTCTACCTTCATAAACTGTCGCCGCCCAGCGCGTCCCTCCAGCCCGCCCATCTCCTGCTGAATGCGATCCTCTCCATGCGCGTCTCTGTTCTGCACATGCGCAATGAATGTCTGACTGCTTCCCTGCTCAGACATCTCCACTGCGCCTGTTCCTCGGAGCACTATGATGTCATCGGCGCAGGCGCAGTGGAGATGTCTGAGCAGGGAAGCAGTCAGACATTCATTGCGCATGCGCAGAACAGAGACGCGCATGGAGAGGATCTCATTCAGCAGGAGATGGGCGGGCTGGAGGGACGCGCTGGGCGGCAACAGTTTATGAAGGTAGACGGAGCCTCTAGGTGCTAATGACGCCCCCATAGCACCTAGAGGCTCATTAGCATATAGATATAAGTTGTTATTTTAGCAAAACGGCTGCCCCAAAACCTATCATATTAGGATGGTTGGACAGAGCAGACACTAGCGGATCGCTAGTGTCTGACACCTAAATATGTGATACGAAGTGATAGAAACCCTTTAATTATTCACCCTGAGGCTCGTTCATGGGCCACTAATATTACCTATTTTTTGCTGAGAGTGGCGCTATTATTTGTTTGTTTTTCTTTTGTTTGTTTTTAGATGATGGCAGGGCCTTCTTGAGACGTCCTCCTTGACGTTTCAGGCGTTCACGGCCCAACCTTTATCTTTTATCTTTCACCTATTCATTAAGTGTGTAGCTCTGCTAACACTGGTCCCAGCTGCCTTCTCTATTATTTTCTATACAGTTATTATCATCTTTATTATCATCTTCTTTGTCCC
This sequence comes from Bufo bufo, assembly GCF_905171765.1. Classification (NCBI taxonomy): domain Eukaryota; kingdom Metazoa; phylum Chordata; class Amphibia; order Anura; family Bufonidae; genus Bufo; species Bufo bufo. Next base: position 607,194,110 of record NC_053390.1, read on the forward strand.
TCACTTTTGGCGTCTCTGGTTCATTTCTACCTTTTGTGTACTCTGTACCTAGGTCGTTTTTGGTAACCGCATCCTCCTTTTTTCTTTCCTTTATATACATATCCACTGATGATGATAATGACCTTTCTAAAAGTGTTGGCTTATCATATCTTAGTCTATTGATATTGTCCTGATCACTGCTGCTGCTCTCACACTCAACAAGTCTCTCAACAAATGATTGAGTCGTCTGACATGACCCTATTATGGATCTGTTTTGAGCTGTAATAGGGCTGGAAAACATTAATGGGGTCATTTATTAATCTGAAATACGCCTAAATTAGGCATATTTCACCCACAGATGGTGGCGCAATGGTCTAAAATCGTGGCTATGGAGTGTATGAGAAGGGGATGGGCCAGGAAGCCCATCTCATTATTCATTTTCTATGCTTTTTTTAGGTGTAGAAAATAATCTAAATGTAAGACAGCTAGGAAACTGTCTTACATTTAGAACTGGCGCTGCATGCGCAGACGTTATGGAGAGGCCGGCGCCCCTTCATAACTTCGGCAGATCCAAAACCAGCTATGGGCCTTTATTAAGACCGGAACCTAAAACGTTGGTCTGAATAGATGTGCCCCTAAGTCCCTACTGTACCTCTGTATGCCTCTAATTGCAGAGACAGTCCTGGCAGAGTCAGAGTAGAAGTGAAATGAAATTATATTGCAGAAGCAACTCTAAAAAGATTTTGGAATTAAGTATTTGTTCTTGAAGGAATGTTTCAGTTACAGACAATTTATTAAAGTTTTCCTTCATCGAAGATCAATAAGGAGTCAGACTCTATTATTCAATTTCAGGCTTCTGCAACATGAGAGATCAGATAGCAAGTGCTAATTAGCACTGTAATTATATTTTACGTGCCTAGCCAGACATTTTCTGTGAGGTCCATGATTTCTGGAATAAATTGAACATTTGTGCATGTGGTAGAAGACCTATGGTATATGATAACAGTGGTTAAACTCTGTAATATAATTAGACAAAAAGAGAAAGAAAATTAACTTTGTCAAGCTAGTGCAGTGTACCATTGTCAGGCTAGTGTGGAGTTGCCAATAGTTGCTGCTTTTCTACCATGTTTCTTCATATTACTAGAAATCATTGCATCGGATGTAACAGTACTACAGTAGATAATGTAACTTTTTAGGATTTTTTTACAAAGTGTATATACTATACATGTTTTATTTCTATAGCGTTTATACCACTTACCGTCACACTAACGCCGAAAGGCGTCATCTCTGCGGCGCTCCCAGGTCACACTAACGCCGAAAGGCGTCATCTCGCGTGACCCGAGATTTCCTGTGAACGCGCGCACACAGGCGCGCGCGTTCACAGGAACGCATAGTGCACAAGTTCTTCTGCAGCCTGCCGGCCGCGATCATTGGCTGGCAGGCTGTAGATTTTTGAATCGCCGAATGAAAAGGTTATGTCAGACGCTATTTTCAAAATAGCGTCTGATATAACTGCTGCCTGGTCCTCTGGTGGTCCCTTTCGCTTGGATCGACCACCAGAGGACACAGGCAGCTCAGTAAGTAGCACCAAATCACCACACTACACATTTACACATTACCCTGTCATTTATTAACCCTTTATTTAGCACCTGATCGCCCATATTAGACTCCCTGATCACCCTGATCACCCCCTTGTCCCCCCCCTGTCACTGATCACCCCCCCTGTAAGGGTCCCTTATCACCGCCAGTTAGTTAGCTACTTGCTAGGTAGTTTAGCGCCCAGCCCACCGCACCGCAGTCACTGATTAGTCATCGCTGTCGCTAATCAGCACTAGTACTATATAGTATCTGTAATTTATCAATACTGATCGCAATCAGATCTATATAAGTACATTAGGGTCACCTTAGGCTCTACAAAACGCAGTGTTCGCCCGATCAGGCCTGATCTTTTGCGCACACTTGCGTTCAGTCCGCTCCACCGCAGTGACAGAATTTTTTTTTTCTGATCACTGCAAAAACACGGTAAAATCGCTGCGCCGCTATAAAGATCACTTTTGAGCTTTTTGGATCTTTATTAGCGGTCGCAGCTTTACTTCGCAAGCACTCCTTTTTGCTAGGTAGGTTTGCTCTTTTTCCTGGGTAGTCTCAGAGGAATACCCCCTAAATTTAGTGAACCCAAAATGTCAAACAAGGGGTATTCCGCTGAAGAGGCCTACAGGATTCTGGCCGTGATGGATGAAAGCGATGGGGACGACTCACCAGCTGAATCCAGTGGTTCAGAATATGAACCTGTAGACAGCAGTGGCACTCTAACCGCTAGTGAGGATGACGAGGTAGAGGTCCCTGCTACGGCCAGACGTACCCGATCCCATGTCAGGGTTCTGCCTACCCTGCATGATGACCCTCATTTGCAGGAGAGTGGTGCTAGCGCTGATCTTGTTTATGGTGCGGCATACACCAGCAGCGCAGCACACCCTGGACCTTCTACCAGCACTGCCGTATTCCCTGGTGAAGTGGCGAGCACCAGAAGGGCAGTTCCAGCTGGTACGGTGGCACGTGCAGTAACTCCCCTGTCGCAGCCACCGCGTTCACAGGCCCGTAGAACCCTTAGTCTCCCAGAGGTGCTGGCAAATCCTAATTGGCACTCCCCTGCTTCCGCCGCACCCGTATTGCCCCCTTTCACCGCCCAGTCTGGAGTTCGCGTGGAGACGGCTCATTTAGGATCGGCCCTTCAGTTTTTTGAGCTGTTCTTCACCGCGGATCTCTATGACCTAGTTGTGGCAGAAACCAACCGCTACGCCACACAGTTTATTACCGCCAATCCGGAAAGCTTCTATGCCCAGCCTTACCGGTGGAAACCAGTCACAGTTTCAGAGTTTAAAATTTTTTTGGGCCTTATCCTCAGCATGGGTCTAACTAAAAAAAATGTATTGCGGTCATATTGGTTTAAAGACCCAATACATTACATGCCCATGTTCTCTTCTGCAATGTCTAGGGCACGTTTTGAGGTCATAATGTGCTTTATGCATTTTACGGACAATAGCACCTGTCATCCAAGAGGCCACCCTGCTTATGACCGGCTCCACAAAATTCGGCCCCTCATAGACCATTTGTCATCCAGATTTGCAGATGCGTATACCCCTAATCAAAACATCTGCATAGACGAGTCCCTAGTACATTTTACCGGGCGCCTTGGCATAAAACAGTACATCCCCAGCAAGCGCGCCCGTTATGGGGTCAAACTGTATAAGCTCTGTGAAAGGGCCACAGGCTATACATATCGTTTTAGGGTCTATGAGGGAAAAGACTCAAAACTGGAGCCGGTCGGATGTCCTGACTACCTGGGGAGCAGTGGCAAGATTGTTTGGGACTTGGTGTCACCCTTACTCCACAAGGGGTACCACTTATACGTGGACAATTTTTACTCAAACGTGGCCCTCTTTCGGCACTTACATCTAGTCGGAATTCAATGCTGTGGCACCGCGCGACCTAGTCGCCGGGGCTTCCCCCAACGGCTCGTTAGTACCCGACGTTCACACGGGGGGAGAGGGCTGCCTTGTGTGACCAAGAACTGCTCGCGGTGAAGTGGAGGGACAAGAGGGACGTTTACCTTCTGTCCACCATTCACGCAGACACGACTGTCCAAATTGAACGGGCAACTGGAGTCATTGTGAAACCCCTCTCTGTCCATGACTATAACCTTCACATGGGAGGGGTGGACTTCAATGACCAGATGTTGGCTCCCTATTTAGTTTCCCGACGCACCAGACGCTGGTATAAAAAGGTGTCTGTATATTTAATTCAATTGGCGATGTATAATAGTTTTGTTCTCTACAGTAAGGCTGGGAGAACAGGATCCTTCCTAAAATTCCAGGAAGAGATCATTTCGGAACTCCTGTATCCAGGAGGGTCCGTGCCCCAAGGCCCTGATGTAGTGAGCCGGCTACATGGCAGACACTTCCCGTCTGTCTATCCTGGTACCCCAACTCAACGTTCCCCAAGAAAAAGATGTCGTGTCTGCAGCAGGGCTGGAATAAGGCGTGACACCACCGTTTTTTGTCCTGACTGTCCTGACCAGCCTGCCCTATGCATAGGGGAGTGTTTCCGCAAGTTCCACACTCAGGTACACTATTAGTGTAGGGATCGCGTGACACAGGACAGGCACACAGGGCTATTAGGGCCCTTTCACACAGAGCTGCTACAAACCTCTCCTTTCACCTGGGACAAAGTGCATAATGTACTTCGCCACATCTCTGGGCGATTTGCGCTTTGCACATTGTCCCATGGGGAAGGAGAGGTTTGTCCTATAAAGGTAAAAAAACAAAAACAAAAAAAATCACCGGTAAGCAAAAAAGTTATTGTTCTGTTTCAAAAGTTTATAAAAGTTAATGTTCTCTAAAGTTAATGTTAATAAATTTATTGCGTTGCGGCCTGTTTTTTTTTGTTTGTTTTTTTGACCTTCTAGGTGGACCAAGCGATCGACTAGCTGCAGCACTGATGTGCATTCTGACAGAAGCATTGCGCTGCTGTCAGATTACACACAAGTCGGTGTATGCGGCGCTGCAAGACGAGATTTCTCCTCTGCAGTAAAAGATACGTTTGCCGAGGCATATGAGCTGAGGAGGCGGCGGTGTTCATATACTTTGGCAAACACTTTGTATATATAAAAAAAATTAAAAAATCCCGGCAATGATTTATTTATCCACATCGATTGATGTGAATGGATAAATCTGGTTTGCCAGGGCATACGAGCTAAGTGGGTATGGATGTTGGGCGGAGCTCCTATGTCCTGGCAGACGCCTTTCCCCTCCTTTTTCTTTTTTTGGCAGAGATTTTTTCATCCACATTGATCGATGCGAATGAAGAAATCTGTGCCGTTCATTTTTTCTTTCAGCCCAGAGGCTGAACGAAAAAAAAAATCTCATTACCCGTATGCTCAATATAAGGAGAATAGCAGAAACTCCTAATGCTGGCCATACATGTAATGATTGCGGAGACCCTCAAATGCCAGGGCAGTACAAACACCCCACAAATGACCCCATTTTGGAAAGAAGACACCCCAAGGTATTCGCTGAGGGGCATATTGAGTCCAGGAAAGATTGAAATTTTTGTCCCAAGTTAGCGGAAAGGGAGACTTTGTGAGAAAAAACGAAAAAAATCAATTTCCGCTAACTTGTGCCAAAAAAAAAAAAATTGCTTTGAACTCGCCATGCCCCTCATTGAATACCTTGGGGTGTCTTCTTTCCAAAATGGGGTCACATGTGGGGTATTTATACTGCCCTGGCATTTTAGGGGCCATAAAGCGTGAGAAGAAGTCTGGGATCCAAATGTCTAAAAATGCCCTCCTAAAAGGAATGTGGGCCCCTTTGCGCATCTAGGCTGCAAAAAAGTGTCACACATGTGGTATCTCCGTACTCAGGAGAAGTTGGGGAATGTGTTTTGGGGTGTCATTTTACATATACCCATGCTGGGTGAGAGAAATATCTTGGCAAAAGACAACTTTGTATAAAAAAAATGGGAAAAGTTGTCTTTTGCCAAGATATTTCTCTCACCCAGCATGGGTATATGTAAAATGACACCCCAAAACACATTCCCCAACTTCTCCTGAGAACGGAGATACCACATGTGTGACACTTTTTTGCAGCCTAGGTGGGCAAAGGGGCCCACATTCCAAAGAGCACCTTTCGGATTTCACAGGTCATTTTTTACAGAATTTGATTTCAAACTCCTTACCACACATTTGGGCCCCTAGAATGCCAGGGCAGTATAACTACCCCACAAGTGACCCCATTTTGGAAAGAAGACACCCCAAGGTATTCGCTGATGGGCATAGTGAGTTCATGGAAGTTTTTATTTTTTGTCACAAGTTAGTGGAATATGAGACTTTGTAAAAAAAAAAAAAAAAAAAAATCATCATTTTCCACTAACTTGTGACAAAAAATAAAAAATTCTAGGAACTCGCCATGCCCCTCATGGAATACCTTGGGGTGTCTTCTTTCCAAAATGGGGTCACTTGTGGGGTAGTTATACTGCCCTGGCATTCTAGGGGCCCAAATGTGTGGTAAGGAGTTTGAAATCAAATTCTGTGAAAAATGACCAGTGAAATCCGAAAGGTGCTCTTTGGAATATGGGCCCCTTTGCCCATCTAGGCTGCAAAAAAGTGTCACACATCTGGTATCTCCGTATTCAGGAGAAGTTGGGGAATGTGTTTTGGGGTGTCATTTTACATATACCCATGCTGGGTGAGAGAAATATCTTGGTCAAATGCCAACTTTGTATAAAAAAATGGGAAAAGTTGTCTTTTGCCAAGATATTTCTCTCACCCAGCATGGGTATATGTAAAATGACACCCCAAAACACATTCCCCAACTTCTCCTGAGTACGGAGATACCAGATGTGTGACACTTTTTTGCAGCCTAGGTGGGCAAAGGGGCCCATATTACAAAGAGCACCTTTCGGATTTCACTGGTCATTTTTTACAGAATTTGATTTCAAACTCCTTACCACACATTTGGGCCCCTAGAATGCCAGGGCAGTATAACTATCCCACAAGTGACCCCATTTTGGAAAGAAGACACCCCAAGGTATTCGCTGATGGGCATAGTGAGTTCATGGAAGTTTTTATTTTTTGTCACAAGTTAGTGGAATATGAGACTTTGTAAGAAAAAAAAAAAAAAAATCATCATTTTCCACTAACTTGTGACAAAAAATAAAAAATTCTAGGAACTCGCCATGCCCCTCATGGAATACCTTGGGGTGTCTTCTTTCCAAAATGGGGTCACTTGTGGGGTAGTTATACTGCCCTGGCATTCTAGGGGCCCAAATGTGTGGTAAGGAGTTTGAAATCAAATTCTGTGAAAAATGACCTGTGAAATCCGAAAGGTGCTCTTTGGAATATGGGCCCCTTTGCCCACCTAGGCTGCAAAAAAGTGTCACACATCTGGTATCTCCGTATTCAGGAGAAGTTGGGGAATGTGTTTTGGGGTGTCATTTTACATATACCCATGCTGGGTGAGAGAAATATCTTGGTCAAATGCCAACTTTGTATAAAAAAATGGGAAAAGTTGTCTTTTGCCAAGATATTTCTCTCACCCAGCATGGGTATATGTAAAATGACACCCCAAAACACATTCCCCAACTTCTCCTGAGTACGGAGATACCAGATGTGTGACACTTTTTTGCAGCCTAGGTGGGCAAAGGGGCCCATATTCCAAAGAGCACCTTTCGGATTTCACTGGTCATTTTTTACAGAATTTGATTTCAAACTCCTTACCACACATTTGGGCCCCTAGAATGCCAGGGCAGTATAACTACCCCACAAGTGACCCCATTTTGGAAAGAAGAGACCCCAAGGTATTCGCTGATGGGCATAGTGAGTTCATGGAAGTTTTTATTTTTTGTCACAAGTTAGTGGAATATGAGACTTTGTAAGGAAAAAAATAAAATAAAAAAAAATCATCAATTTCCGCTAACTTGTGACAAAAAATAAAAAGTTCTATGAACTCACTATGCCCATCAGCGAATACCTTAGGGTGTGTACTTTCCGAAATGGGGTCATTTGTGGGGTGTTTGTACTGTCTGGGCATTGTAGAACCTCAGGAAACATGACAGGTGCTCAGAAAGTCAGAGCTGCTTCAAAAAGCGGAAATTCACATTTTTGTACCATAGTTTGTAAACGCTATAACTTTTACCCAAACCATTTTTTTTTTACCCAAACATTTTTTTTTTATCAAAGACATGTAGAACAATAAATTTAGAGCAAAATTTATATATGGATCTCGTTTTTTTTACAAAATTTTACAACTGAAAGTGAAAAATTTCATTTTTTTGCAAAAAAAATCGTTAAATTTCGATTAATAACAAAAAAAGTAAAAATGTCAGCAGCAATGAAATACCACCAAATGAAAGCTCTATTAGTGAGAAGAAAAGGAGGTAAAATTCATTTGGGTGGTAAGTTGCATGACCGAACAATAAACCGCTAAAGTTGTGGAGTGCCGATTTGTAAAAAAGGGCCTGGTCACTAGGGGGGTATAAACCTGTGGTCCTTAAGTGGTTAACATGCCATTGCCTACCATGGAAGTTACAAGTATCATCAGCAGGTATAAAATGGCCACTGTCCTATTAGGACACACAAAACCTATCGTAATAACAGCAGGACTGCCTATTTTAGAGCACTGAGCTAAAGAGCTGCCTCCTCACTGCTCTGCCTGTCATGAATTGTGCTATTCCAAACAGCTGATCAGATCTTCAGCTGTCTGTGTAGGAACAGAGCAAATTGACAGCTGAAATGGAGAGAGGATGGGTGGGGATAATGGGCAGCAGCACTTGGATGCACTTCCTGGCCTCTCACAATAAAAACAAATAAGGCTTTCCATATGGAAGTACATCCTATTTTAAATGTACTATCAAATATTTAGAAAAGGCTCAAACCAGCAGGCTACTGGAGCTCAGCCTTTCAGTTACCAGCTGAAAAAGGGAATCAATCAATAATAATATAGGCTGGCTCACGGTATTTTTGCATAAAATTTATTAATACACTGAAACAAACTATCTTTGTGTCATCATATCAGCATACATACATGAATAATTGTATAAAAATAGGTAAATATGTGCGGAGCTCACGCACAAACCTAAATAGCTGGAGTACTCCTAAGCATAGGACCAAATGGCTAGAGTGTGGCTGCAAAGAATATTCAGTTAACGCTTGAATGTCCAGGACATAGATGTCAGTTTGCCGAATAGTTGAAACAAAGTTGCAACAAAGGTTCCAGTACGTCCTTGCTGTGAGAATCGCAGCAAGGACGTACTGGAACCTTTGTTGCAACTTTGTTTCAACTATTCGGCAAACTGACATCTATGTCCTGGACATTCAAGCGTTAATTGAATATTCTTTGCAGCCACACTCTAGCCATTTGGTCCTATTTTAAATGTAATTGAAAAATCTGTCACTCTCCAAAATGGATGCAAAAATTAACATTACATCTCAGAGCATGGGTACCCCAACAGGGAAAATATAGATTTCATAGATGCATTTATTTGTGTGTTCAGGCAGCTGCAATATGACTAGATGGAAGAGCAGTAAATCTATAGCTGGTTCCCTCTAGCCATATAGTGCAAATTGTGCCAGATGTTTATATGGAATACTGAAGTACAGTTATAAGTAGGGATGTGCCGATACCAGTATCGGTATCGGGACCGATACCGGACATTTGCACGAGTACTTGTACTCGTGCAAATGTCCACGATACCACTGCCGATACCTGTGCGCCGCTTCTATGTGTCTGTGTCCGTCCGCGGCCCCTGCATCTCGCACAGCTAACAGCTTCAGAGGCAGCAGCAGGCAGTGTAATAGGAGCCTACAGTGGAAGCTAGCCCCGCCCCTCCCCATCCTCCAACCAATCAGAGGCAACCAGCACTGACTCACAGCACAGGGGGCGTAGTGCAGGGACTCAGAGAATCGTCTGAGAGTTTATTAGTTATGAGTCAGAGACTGTGTCACCGAGTCCCTGCCAGGCTTCCTGCTCTGCGGCTCCCTGTAAGTCCGTCCGGGGGAGGGGGGGCATTAGTATAGCATGTAGCGGAGCTGTGTGTGTACAGGGTGCATGCAGCAGTGTAGCAGAGCAGGAAGCCTGGCAGGAACTCGGTGACACAGTCTGTGACTCATTCGATTCTTTTAACTAATAAACTCTCAGACGATTCTCTGAGTCCCTGCAATAACTATACATTGTAATTACATCACAGTCTGCTCCACTGCATTCACTGCAGCAGGGCTGTGTTTGCCAGGAGCGAGTCCCTCGTGACCTTCGTTTCACTTGAGAGCGAAATGCCTCTCCAGAGTCCAGACACCCTCCGGCCTCCTCAAACAGAGTTCGCCTGCCAGTAGTTTTAAAAGTTATAGGAATCGACCCTAGTAAGTGTATAAAGCTTAGAAGATTATAACCAGCCCAAGTGGTCACAGACAGAAAGAAATAAAGGTGTTGTGTCTGTCTTGTATGGCCCCGGTCCTTCCCTTCCTGCCTGCAAGCTGCACATTGATCTCTAAAAGCAGGCATTAGGGCAAGAATAAATATACATAAGACTATTATACTGAGGAGGGAGGGGCTTCAAAAATTGTTGTCCTGACTCCTTACAGTATGTCTCCTTGTGGCCCCCATACAGTATAACGTCTCCTTGTGGCTGCCCCATACAGTATAACGTCTCCTTGTGGCTGAACCCATACAGTATAACGTCTCCTTGTAGCTGCCCTCATACAGTATAACATCTCCTTGTGGCTGTTCCATACAGTATAGCGTCTCCTTGTAGCTGCCCCCATACAGTATAACGTCTCCTTGTGGCTTCCCCCATACAGTATAACATCTCCTTGTGGCTGTTCCATACAGTATAGCGTCTCCTTGTGGCTAAACCCATACAGTATAACGTCTCCTTGTGGCTGAACCCATACAGTATAACGTCTCCTTGTAGCTGCCCTCATACAGTATAACATCTCCTTGTGGCTGTTCCATACAGTATAGCGTCTCCTTGTAGCTGCCCCCATACAGTATAACGTCTCCTTGTGGCTGCCCCCATACAGTATAACATCTCCTTGTAGCTGCCCCCATACAGTATAACGTCTTCTTGTGGCCCCCATACAGTATAATGTCTCCTTGTGGCTGCCCCCATACAGTATAACATCTCCTTGTAGCTGCCCCCATACAGTATAACGTCTCCTTGTGGCTGCCCCCATACAGTATAACATCTCCTTGTGGCTGCTCCCATACAGTATAACGTCTCCTTGTGGCTGCCCCCATACAGTATAACGTCTCCTTGTGGCTGCCCCCATACAGTATAACGTCTCCTTGTGGCCCCCATACAGTATAATGTCTCCTTGTGGCCCCCATACAGTATAATGTCTCTTTGTGGCGCCCATTCAGTGTAAGGTCTCCTTGGAATGTTATAGTTCTGTTTTTGGGCCTTTTGGTTGGTCAGTGGTCAGAAAATACATGTGTGTGTATTTTATTGTTAAAATTAGTATCGGTAATTGGTATCGGTGAGTACTTAAATAAAAGTATCGGTACTCGTACTCAGTCTTAAAAAAATGGTATCGGGACATCCCTAGTTATAAGCATTTAATTTTTTTAAACTTTTATTAACAAATACATCAACTTTATGCAAAAGCTTAATATTTACAATGTTGACCCTTCATTTTCAAACTTTTGCAATTCACTCTGGCATACTGGATATCAGCTTCTGGGACAAATCTTGACTGATGCGAAACCCATTCTTACCTAATCAGTGACTGGAGTTTATCACAATTTCTGTGTTTTTGTTTGTTTGCCCACTTTTTGAGGATTGACCACAGATTCTTAATGGCATTGAGTTCTGGGGTGTTTACTGGCCATTGACTCGAAATTTCAGTGTTTTGTTAATCGAGCCTTAGTTATCACTTTTGACTTGTGATATTGTGTTCCACAATTCTGGGAAAAACATTGTTCATCATCCAATCGCTTCTGGATGATGGGAAGAAGTTGCTCTTGAGGGTTGTTTTGAGACCATTCTTTATTCAGTGTTCTTAGGTAAAATTGTAAAAAAAAGTCAGCCCACTCCTTGGATGAGAAGCAACCCCGCACATGAATGGTCTCAAGATGCTTTACTGTTTGTATGACACAGGACTCATGGTAGGGCTCAACTTTTCTTCTGTGGACCATCAATTTTCCAGCTGTGCCAAACAGTCTGAATGGGGCTTCATCAGAGAACATAACTTTACTCAGTTCTCAACAATCCAATCCTCATATTTCCTGCAGAAAGTCAGTCTTGGTCTGTTTCTTGGAGAGAATTGGCTTCTTTGCTGCCCTTCATGACACCAGGCAATCTTCCAAAAGCCTCCACCTCACTGTGCATGCAAAGTCACTCACATCTGCCTGCTGCCATTCCTGAGCAAGTTCTGCACTGACAGTGAACCAATTCCGTTGCTGAATCCTTTTTAGGAGACGGTCCTGGCACTTTCTGGACTTTCTTAGGTGCCCTGAAACCTTCCACAAAGCAATCGATCTTATTTCCTTGAAGTTCTTCGTGATACGATAAATGGTTGATTTAGGTGCTATCTTACAAGTATATATAGAAGAAGTACAGCGGCTCACCTGCTCAGTATATGGAAAAGGTGCTCACCCCCAGGTCCCACCCTCAGGACCGAGTGGGAAATTGAATGTAAAAAGACAGGTGTGGGGGGGCACACTACAAAAGGGAACACCACACAACAAATAAATAGTACACTTTATTCCACTATATTGTGGTATAATCCTAAAAACATACCCCTAAAATACAAATAAAATATAGACCATATGCAAATCTATAAAAATGCACACAAGGGAATGACACGGTTAAATACCCAAATCGCAGCTAATGGACTTGAGCGGCACACCAATATTGTCCACAATCGCAGAATGTCCCATAGGTATCCAAATCTAGTGGATTAGTGTAACACAGTTCTTACTAGGTTACCCCCAATTCAAGTCTGTGGGGCCCAATAGTTTGCTGGGTATGGCCTATGATAAACGGCTCACTACCGCTGCCACAATACCTGCACGTGCTGTCTCTGCTCAGACTCAGCTCGGTCTTACCGGTCTTCACTGCTAATCCTGCAGCGGTGGTATGGAAGGCCGCACACCCGCAGCGTCCCACGAGGTGTGCTTCCGCCTGCACGTATCGTCCCACGTGACCGGGTATCCAAGGAGACCGGATGCTTTGCTGTTGTGACGTCAGTATTGTACGACAGCTTTCACAGCGGCGCTGTTCAGTTCACTTTATCTTCTTTTCTTTGCCGGCTTTATTTTCTTTGGTGTGCGATGGATCAACGCTCACTCTAACTACCGCCAGACGCGTTTCGGGGTCCCTCGCCCCTTCCTCAGTGGCCACTGAGGAAGGGGCGAGGGACCCCGAAACGCGTCTGGCGGTAGTTAGAGTGAGCGTTGATCCATCGCACACCAAAGAAAATAAAGCCGGCAAAGAAAAGAAGATAAAGTGAACTGAACAGCGCCGCTGTGAAAGCTGTCGTACAATACTGACGTCACAACAGCAAAGCATCCGGTCTCCTTGGATACCCGGTCACGTGGGACGATACGTGCAGGCGGAAGCACACCTCGTGGGACGCTGCGGGTGTGCGGCCTTCCATACCACCGCTGCAGGATTAGCAGTGAAGACCGGTAAGACCGAGCTGAGTCTGAGCAGAGACAGCACGTGCAGGTATTGTGGCAGCGGTAGTGAGCCGTTTATCATAGGCCATACCCAGCAAACTATTGGGCCCCACAGACTTGAATTGGGGGTAACCTAGTAAGAACTGTGTTACACTAATCCACTAGATTTGGATACCTATGGGACATTCTGCGATTGTGGACAATATTGGTGTGCCGCTCAAGTCCATTAGCTGCGATTTGGGTATTTAACCGTGTCATTCCCTTGTGTGCATTTTTATAGATTTGCATATGGTCTATATTTTATTTGTATTTTAGGGGTATGTTTTTAGGATTATACCACAATATAGTGGAATAAAGTGTACTATCTATCTTACAAGTAGCAACAACCTTGCCTGTGAAACCCCTTTAATGCAAAGCATTGATGGCTGCATGTGTTTTTTTTTTAAGTTAACCATAACCATGGTTAACAGAAGAAGACAATGATTTCAAGCACCACCTCCATTTTAAGGCAAACAGTCTGCTCTTCTATTTCAATCAGATTTTGTGATTAAGTTAATTTTCATAGCAAGGAGTGACTTAGCAATTAATTGCAATTCACCTGATACCTTTTTATAACAATCTAGAGTTAATGCAAATTGCCACCATAAAAACTGAAGCAGCAAGTTTTGGGAAAACCAAGCTTTGTGTCAGTCTCAAAAATTTTGACCCGGACTGTAGCTGAAGATTTTATCAGCTCTATGTACTGTAGGATTGTAATTCATGACAGGCAGAAAGTGACGAGAGCTGAGGCAGCTCTATAGCTCAGTGCTTTGAATTAACCCGTCTTGCTGTATTTTTAGGACAGGTTTTATGTCTGCTAATAAGACAATGGTAATTTTATTTCTCCTGATGATTGCCACCTAGAAAAAATGAGCCATTATAAATAATGAAAGATGTAAAGGAATGTGTTTATAATAAAGTAATATTTAGGTATTTTCATTAATTTTATTTTATTAATTCCTGGAGAACCCCAAGGCTTAGTAGTTCATCCTCGAAACTGCATTCCATTGATAAAGGGAGAAAGAAGGCATTACTACAGTTTACATTGCTAAATGATGTGGTAAGGCAAACTTCAGAGGGTCATAATATGGCCATCGTTAGGGTTCATAGAACAGCTAAAATATGTGGATCCAATACCATTCTACTGGGTGATCATGATTTTCGAGAACAATTCAACAGAGCTTTAGATGATGCAGATGTTACACCTGCTATATGGACATTTAAACATGGATGTGCAGCGATCTCAGTTTAAGAGCTCAAACACAACCGTATTATAGCTCTCAGTTTGAGCCATAAATTTAGTGGCAAGAATATTTTCTTTGGGAAATGCTTTTCTAATCTTAGTGGATAGGTTCCTCTCCTTCCCTTGGCACTAAATACAGTATTTTGACCAATCACAGAGATGTAATATACTGTAACTGTCCGCAATATCCAAAAACATGACCTTAGTATGCTGTCCTATATTTCTTACATTCATGGCAAATACTGACAGTACACTATTACTCAAATGACATTTTAAAACCTGTTGGAGCCTGGAGAATGCAGACTTCTTCTCTTTTTTTTTCCCCCTCATCTCTGCAGTTCAGCCCCTTTGAATTGAAGCTCTTCAGAAGCATAATCCTATACATTATAGACCATTCAGAATATTATACAGCCCAACTGTTCTAAGCTATTAATGTATATGGTCCCAGCTAACTGCAGAGCATCTTTGAGAGAAGAAAATTTCAAGTTAGCAAATAATATTTAGTATTTACCGACTGAAAGCTTTGGCTTTCATACATTTTCTATCAATTTATACCTATCTAATCTATATTTATGTAAAGTATCTATTTATCGGTATTTTCCAAGTTTTGCATTACAAGTCTGTCTTATAGGTCTGTCAGTCTATCTATCTATATGTCTACCTGTCTAACCTATAACTATTGAATCTGTATTCCATACCATTCTAATCAAAATCTATATAATCAATCTATCTAATCTCCTGGGACTCCATCTATCTATCAATCTATCATTCTAACCTATAACTAATCTACAGTATATTCTATACCAGTCTAATCTTAATCTATCATTGATCTATCTAAATCTAATATATCTAATATCTATTTTTTTTATCTATCATTCATCTATGTATCTATCATCTATGTATCTCTCTTTCTACTCTCTAATATCTATTCTATCGATCTTTTTATTATCCATCTATCTAGCCATCATCTATGTATCTATCTAACTGTCCAACTATTATCTATGTATCTATCAGCTATCAAATATCTATCTGTCCAACTATGTATCTAATCCATAGCCATCTATCCATCCCCAAAAAAGCTCTATAGAGCAGTTCTAGTCTGCGGTATGTGTAATCTTGACCATTAAGACATTTTTAGCCTGATGGAAAAAGAACATTTCTGATACTTCTATGATTGCACTCACTACAGCCAACCTGTTTCTTTAGCAACACTTCACATCAGCAGATTTTTTTTCCTGAAAAGCTACTGCCCAGCATAGGGTAAGTGTGACTTCCCATGGCTTCACTACAAGTAACAGCATTCTCCTTGATTACAGTTACTCACCTCCCAGCCAGTTGGACGAGATGTTCTGGAGCATAGTGAAGGGGATACAGAAAAAGGCAATGAGCAGGTCGCTCACAGCCAAGGAGCAGATGAAAATGTTGGTGACTGTCCTCATGGCTTTGCTTGTGGTCACCACATAGAGGACCAGGGAGTTTCCGAACAGTGCCAGCACAAATATCAGCACACATATTGTCACAAAAGCAACCTTGGTGCTGGCAGGGAGCTCTGGGATGTAGATGAGGGGCTGCAGCTGGTAAAGCTCAATAAACCGCTCCCGGGTGAGGTTGTTCTCCTGCAGGAGCCTGGAGATCAGCTCAGGGGTGATGTTGAGGGACTGCATTCAGTCAGGCTGAGCTGACCCACTCCTCTTCATACAGCCAGAGGATCATAAGAACATGCTGTACAACTTCTTCTCGCATCAATATTAGACTCTGAAGTGTCCAGGGCTTGCAATAGCATTTTGCATCAGATCCAGCTGAGAGAAGGAACTGTGAGGGACACCACCACCACAGAACTTTTCCATCTACACTAGGGAGCTAGGATCCAGGAGAACTCCAAGTGCAGAGCTTCACTGTCTGTGATGCTGAAGGACAGCTCCTCTTCATGTGTACACAACCAGAGCTGCAGCAGGCTGCATCCTACTCAGTCCTGGAGGCTACAGGAGCCTAGAATCCCTCTCCCTCCACTGGCTATGCCCCCCCAGGCAATGCCTCCTTTATGGGTGGACTCCTGCCTGCAGATGACGCATGGACTCACCCAGAGGAAAAGAAGATCACTCTACCAAATCCTGTATACTAGCCAGGTAGGTATGTAATGAGAGGAAGACCCTCACACAGGGTGATTGCTGCTAATGAGGCATGACTGGCAGTGCTAAGGAGAAACCTCAGTGCTGTGTCAAGATGAGAAAAGCTGAAGTCACAAAGTCAGATACAGTGTTAGGAAGATCTGGTGCTATAGACTAAAATACTACATGTGGCAGTGTGTGGGGCTGCTCCTAATGTTCATGGGATAAGATAATGCAATATAGGAATTGCTAATAGTTGTATAAAAAGTAACATATACAGTGCTACTACATGTGATATACTCAGCTGTTACCTCTCCAAAAGATAAGGAAAAGTAGATTGCTGCTCCTTGTATAATTAAAGAGGACCTTTCACCGTTTATTACACTATGAACTAAGTATACAGACATGTAGAGCGGCGCCCGGGGATCTCACTGCACTTCCTATTATCCCTGGGCGCCACTCCGTTCTCCTGCTATGTCCTCCGGTATCTCCATTCACTAAGTTATTGTAGGCGGAGTCTGCCCTTGTTCTTCTGTAGCGCTGGCCAATCGCAGTGCAGAGCTCACAGCCTGGGAGAAAATAACCTCCCGGGCTGTGAGCTCTGCGCTGCGATTGGCCAGCGCTAGAGCAGAACAAGGGCAGACTCCGCCTACCATAACTTAGTGACTGGAATCTCCGCCTACTATAACTTAGTGAGCGGAGATACCGGAGGGCATAACGGGAGAATGGAGCGGTGCCCAGGGATAATAGTAAGTGCAGTGAGATCCCCGGGCGCCGCTCTCCATGTCTGTATAGTTAGTTCATAGTGTAATAATCGGTGAAAGGTCCTCTTTAACCACCTCAGCCCCCAGTGCTTAAACACCCTGAAAGACCAGGCCACTTTTTACACTTCTGACCTACACTACTTTCACCGTTTATTGCTCGGTCATGCAACTTACCACCCAAATGAATTTTACCTCCTTTTCTTCTCACTAATAGAGCTTTCATTTGGTGGTATTTCATTGCTGCTGACATTTTTACTTTTTTTGTTATTAATCGAAATTTAACGTTTTTTTTGCAAAAAAATGACATTTTTCACTTTCAGTTGTAAAATTTTGCAAAAAAAACGACATCCATATATAAATTTTGCTCTAAATTTATTGTTCTACATGTCTTTGATAAAAAAAAAATGTTTGGGTAAAAAAAAAATGGTTTGGGTAAAAGTTATAGCGTTTACAAACTATGGTACAAAAATGTGAATTTCCGCTTTTTGAAGCAGCTCTGACTTTCTGAGCACCTGTCATGTTTCCTGAGGTTCTACAATGCCCAGACAGTACAAACACCCCACAAATGACCCCATTTCGGAAAGTACACACCCTAAGGTATTCGCTGATGGGCATAGTGAGTTCATAGAACTTTTTATTTTTTGTCACAAGTTAGCGGAAAATGATGATTTTTTTTTTTTTTCTTACAAAGTCTCATATTCCACTAACTTGTGACAAAAAATAAAAACTTCCATGAACTCACTATGCCCATCAGCGAATACCTTGGGGTCTCTTCTTTCCAAAATGGGGTCACTTGTGGGGTAGTTATACTGCCCTGGCATTCTAGGGGCCCAAATGTGTGGTAAGGAGTTTGAAATCAAATTCTGTAAAAAATGACCTGTGAAATCCGTAAGGTGCTCTTGGAATATGGGCCCCTTTGCCCACCTAGGCTGCAAAAAAGTGTCACACATCTGGTATCTCTGTATTCAGGAGAAGTTGAGGAATGTGTTTTGGGGTGTCATTTTACATATACCCATGCTGGGTGAGAGAAATATCTTGGTCAAATGCCAACTTTGTATAAAAAAATGGGAAAAGTTGTCTTTTGCCAAGATATTTCTCTCACCCAGCATGGGTATATGTAAAATGACACCCCAAAACACATTCCCCAACTTCTCCTGAGTACGGAGATACCAGATGTGTGACACTTTTTTGCAGCCTAGGTGGGCAAAGGGGCCCATATTCCAAAGAGCACCTTTCGGATTTCACTGGTCATTTTTTTTACAGAATTTGATTTCAAACTCCTTACCACACATTTGGGCCCCTAGAATGCCAGGGCAGTATAACTACCCCACAAGTGACCCCATTTTGGAATGAAGAGACCCCAAGGTATTCGCTGATGGGCATAGTGAGTTCATGGAAGTTTTTATTTTTTGTCACAAGTTAGTGGAATATGAGACTTTGTATGAAAAAAAAAAAAAAAATCTGCATTTTCCACTAACTTGTGACAAAAAATAAAAAATTCTAGGAACTCGCCATGCCCCTCACGGAATACCTTGGGGTGTCTTCTTTCCAAAATGGGGTCACTTGTGGGGTAGTTATACTGCCCTGGCATTTTCCAGGGGCCCTAATGTGTGGTAAGTAGGTAAATGACCTGTGAAATCCTAAAGGTGCTCTTTGGAATATGGGCCCCTTTGCCCACCTAGGCTGCAAAAAAGTGTCACACATGTGGTATCGCCGTATTCAGGAGAAGTTGGGGAATGTGTTTTGGGGTGTAATTTTACATATACCCTTGCTGGGTGAGAGAAATATCTTGGCAAAAGACAACTTTTCCCATTTTTTTATACAAAGTTGGCATTTGACCAAGATATTTCTCTCACCCAGCATGGGTATATGTAAAATGAGACCCCAAAACACATTCCCCAACTTCTCCTGAGTACGGCGATACCAGATGTGTGACACTTTTTTGCAGCCTAGATGCGAAAAGGTGCCCAAATTCCTTTTATGAGGGCATTTTTAGACATTTGGATACCAGACTTCTTCTCACGCTTTGGGGCCCCTAGAATGCCAGGGCAGTATAAATACCCCACATGTGACCCCATTTTGGAAAGAAGACACCCCAAGGTATTCAATGAGGGGCATGGCGAGTTCATAGAAATTTTTTTTTTTTGGCACAAGTTAGCGGAAATTGATATTTTTAATTTTTTTCTCACAAAGTCTCCCGTTCCGCTAACTTGGGACAAAAATTTAAATCTTTCATGGACTCAATATGCCCCTCACGGAATACCTGGGGGTGTCTTCTTTCCGAAATGGGGTCACATGTGGGGTATTTATACTGCCCTGGCATTCTAGGGGCCCTAAAGCGTGAGAAGAAGTCTGGAATATACAGGGAGTGCAGAATTATTAGGCAAGTTGTATTTTTGAGGATTAATTTTATTATTGAACAAAAACCATGTTCTCAATGAACCCAAAAAACTCATTAATATCAAAGCTGAATATTTTTGGAAGTAGTTTTTAGTTTGTTTTTAGTTTTAGCTATTTTAGGGGGATATCTGTGTGTGCAGGTGACTATTACTGTGCATAATTATTAGGCAACTTAACAAAAAACTAATATATACCCATTTCAATTATTTATTTTTACCAGTGAAACCAATATAACATCTCAACATTCACAAATATACATTTCTGACATTCAAAAACAAAACAAAAACAAATCAGTGACCAATATAGCCACCTTTCTTTGCAAGGACACTCAAAAGCCTGCCATCCATGGATTCTGTCAGTGTTTTGATCTGTTCACCATCAACATTGCGTGCAGCAGCAACCACAGCCTCCCAGACACTGTTCAGAGAGGTGTACTGTTTTCCCTCCTTGTAAATCTCACATTTGATGATGGACCACAGGTTCTCAATGGGGTTCAGATCAGGTGAACAAGGAGGCCATGTCATTAGATTTTCTTCTTTTATACCCTTTCTTGCCAGCCACGCTGTGGAGTACTTGGACGCGTGTGATGGAGCATTGTCCTGCATGAAAATCATGTTTTTCTTGAAGGATGCAGACTTCTTCCTGTACCACTGCTTGAAGAAGGTGTCTTTCAGAAACTGGCAGTAGGACTGGGAGTTGAGCTTGACTCCATCCTCAACCCGAAAAGGCCTCACAAGCTCATCTTTGATGATACCAGCCCAAACCAGTACTCCACCTCCACCTTGCTGGCGTCTGAGTCGGACTGGAGCTCTCTGCCCTTTACCAATCCAGCCACGGGCCCATCCATCTGGCCCATCAAGACTCACTCTCATTTCATCAGTCCATAAAACCTTATAAAAATCAGTCTTGAGATATTTCTTGGCCCAGTCTTGACGTTTCAGCTTGTGTGTCTTGTTCAGTGGTGGTCGTCTTTCAGCCTTTCTTACCTTGGCCATGTCTCTGAGTATTGCACACCTTGTGCTTTTGGGCACTCCAGTGATGTTGCAGCTCTGAAATATGGCCAAACTGGTGGCAAGTGGCATCTTGGCAGCTGCACGCTTGACTTTTCTCAGTTCATGGGCAGTTATTTTGCGCCTTGGTTTTTCCACACGCTTCTTGCGACCCTGTTGACTATTTTGAATGAAACGCTTGATTGTTCGATGATTACGCTTCAGAAGCTTTGCAATTTTAAGAGTGCTGCATCCCTCTGCAAGATATCTCACTATTTTTGACTTTTCTGAGCCTGTCAAGTCCTTCTTTTGACCCATTTTGCTAAAGGAAAGGAAGTTGCCTAATAATTATGCACACCTAATATAGGGTGTTGATGTCATTAGACCACACCCCTTCTCATTACAGAGATGCACATCACCTAATATGCTTAATTGGTAGTAGGCTTTCGAGCCTATACAGCTTGGAGTAAGACAACATGCATAAAGAGGATGATGTGGTCAAAATACTCATTTGCCTAATAATTCTGCACGCAGTGTAAATGTCTAAAAAAATTTACGCATTTGGATTCCGTGAGGGGTATGGGGAGTTCATGTGAGATTTAATTTTTTGACACAAGTTAGTGGAATATGAGACTTTGTAAGAAAAAAAAAAAATAATTCCGCTAACTTGGGCCAAAAAAATGTCTGAATGGAGCCTTACAGAGGGGTGATCAATGACAGGGGGGTGATCAATGACAGGGGTGTGATCAATGACAGGGGGGTGATCAATGACAGGGGGGTGATCAGGGAGTCTATATGGGGTGATCTCCACAGTCATTGATCACGCCCCTGTAAGGCTTCATTCAGACGTCCGGATGCGTTTTGCGGATCCGATCCATCTATCAGTGCATCCGTAAAAATCATGCGGACGTCTGAATGGAGCTTTACAGGGGGGGTAATCAATGACAGGGGGGTAATCAATGACAGGGGGCTGATCAGGGAGTCTATATGGGGTGATCACCACAGTCATTGATCACGCCCCTGTAAGGCTTCATTCAGACGTCCGGATGCGTTTTGCGGATCCGATCCATCTTTCAGTGCATCCGTAAAAATCATGCGGACGTCTGAATGGAGCTTTACAGGGGGTTGATCAATGACAGGGGTGTAATCAGTGACAGGGGGGTGATCAGGGAGTCTATATGGGGTGATAACCACAGTCAGTGATCACGCCCCTGTAAGGCTTCATTCAGACGTCCGGATGCGTTTTGCGGATCCGATCCATCTATCAGTGCATCCGTAAAAATCATGCGGACATCTGAATGGAGCTTTACAGGGGGGTAATCAATGACAGGGGGGTGATCAATGACAGGGGGGTGATCAGGGAGTCTATATGGGGTGATCACCACAGTCATTGATCATGCCCCTGTAAGGCTTCATTCAGACGTCCGGATGCGTTTTGCGGATCCGATCCATCTATCAGTGCATCCGTAAAAATCATGCGGACATCTGAATGGAGCTTTACAGGGGGGTGATCAGGGAGTCTATATGGGGTGATAACCACAGTCATTGATCATGCCCCTGTAAGGCTTCATTCAGACGTCCGGATGCGTTTTGCGGATCCGATCCATCTATCAGTGCATCCGTAAAAATCATGCGGACATCTGAATGGAGCTTTACAGGGGGGTGATCAATGACAGGGGTGTAATCAATAACAGGGGGGTGATCAGGGAGTCTATATGGGGTGATCACCACAGTCATTGATCACGCCCCTGTAAGGCTTCATTCAGACGTCCGGATGCGTTTTGCGGATCCGATCCATCTATCAGTGCATCCGTAAAAATCATGCGGACATCTGAATGGAGCTTTACAGGGGGGTAATCAATGACAGGGGGGTGATCAGGGAGTCTATATGGGGTGATCACCACAGTCATTGATCATGCCCCTGTAAGGCTTCATTCAGACGTCCGGATGCGTTTTGCGGATCCGATCCATCTATCAGTGCATCCGTAAAAATCATGCGGACATCTGAATGGAGCTTTACAGGGGGGTGATCAGGGAGTCTATATGGGGTGATAACCACAGTCATTGATCATGCCCCTGTAAGGCTTCATTCAGACGTCCGGATGCGTTTTGCGGATCCGATCCATCTATCAGTGCATCCGTAAAAATCATGCGGACATCTGAATGGAGCTTTACAGGGGGGTGATCAATGACAGGGGTGTAATCAATGACAGGGGGGTGATCAGGGAGTCTATATGGGGTGATCACCACAGTCATTGATCACGCCCCTGTAAGGCTTCATTCAGACGTCCGGATGCGTTTTGCGGATCCGATCCATCCATCAGTGGATCCGTAAAAATCATGCGGACGTCTGAATGGAGCTTTACAGGGGGTTTATCAATGACAGGGGGGTAATCAATGACAGGGGGGTGATCAGGGAGTCTATATGGGGTGATCAGGGGCTAATAAGGGGTTAATAAGTGACGGGGGTGGGGTGTAGTGTAGTGTAGTGGTGCTTGGTGCTACTTTACTGAGCTACCTGTGTCCTCTGGTGGTCGATCCAAACAAAGGGGACCACCAGAGGACCAGGTAGCAGGTATATTAGACGCTGTTATCAAAACAGCGTCTAATATACCTGTTAGGGGTTAAAAAAAACACATCTCCAGCCTGCCAGCGAACGATCGCCGCTGGCAGGCTGGAGATCAACTCTCTTACCTTCCGTTCCTGTGAGCGCGCGCGCCTGTGTGCGCGCGTTCACAGGAAATCTCGCGTCTCGCGAGAGGACGCGCCGGCGCGTCCAGGAGGAATGAATCAACCACCTCCAGGACGCGTCTGTGCGTACAGCGGTCCGGAGGTGGTTAAGTGCTTCAGATTGCCAGTTGTGGTTGTTCTACACCTGCAGCAGATTTGAATTTGTCATTTCAGTTTTCAAGGCTGCATTATTTCTACCCCCTCAATACGCAAAGGCTTATAATGCCCCCCAAATTCCCGTGCCCCTCACACAGATTGTACTTCGCTCCCTGGCACCCTCGTCACTTCTCATGCCGTCACGGCCACCGCTGCATCTCGCCGTCGCACAGATGAAACATCCAGCGTCAAGGAGGGGGGGAGCAGCCAATAGCAGGCCGTGACGGGAACGAGCCTCCCTAGTGTCACCCGCGATGCTAGGGAGGCTCATTCCTGTCGTGGCCTGCTATTGGCTGACACCCCTCCCTTCCCCATGCCAGATGTTTTCAATCACGTGATGGGAAGATGTAGTGGTGGCCATCCATCAGTGGATCCGTAAAAATCATGCGGACGTCTGAATGGAGCTTTACAGGGGGTTTATCAATGACAGGGGGGTAATCAATGACAGGGGGGTGATCAGGGAGTCTATATGGGGTGATCAGGGGCTAATAAGGGGTTAATAAGTGACGGGGGTGGGGTGTAGTGTAGTGTAGTGGTGCTTGGTGCTACTTTACTGAGCTACCTGTGTCCTCTGGTGGTCGATCCAAACAAAGGGGACCACCAGAGGACCAGGTAGCAGGTATATTAGACGCTGTTATCAAAACAGCGTCTAATATACCTGTTAGGGGTTAAAAAAAACACATCTCCAGCCTGCCAGCGAACGATCGCCGCTGGCAGGCTGGAGATCAACTCTCTTACCTTCCGTTCCTGTGAGCGCGCGCGCCTGTGTGCGCGCGTTCACAGGAAATCTCGCGTCTCGCGAGAGGACGCGCCGGCGCGTCCAGGAGGAATGAATCAACCACCTCCAGGACGCGTCTGTGCGTACAGCGGTCCGGAGGTGGTTAAGTGCTTCAGATTGCCAGTTGTGGTTGTTCTACACCTGCAGCAGATTTGAATTTGTCATTTCAGTTTTCAAGGCTGCATTATTTCTACCCCCTCAATACGCAAAGGCTTATAATGCCCCCCAAATTCCCGTGCCCCTCACACAGATTGTACTTCGCTCCCTGGCACCCTCGTCACTTCTCATGCCGTCACGGCCACCGCTGCATCTCGCCGTCGCACAGATGAAACATCCAGCGTCAAGGAGGGGGGGAGCAGCCAATAGCAGGCCGTGACGGGAACGAGCCTCCCTAGTGTCACCCGCGATGCTAGGGAGGCTCATTCCTGTCGTGGCCTGCTATTGGCTGACACCCCTCCCTTCCCCATGCCAGATGTTTTCAATCACGTGATGGGAAGATGTAGTGGTGGCCATGCCGGCATCAGAAGTGACACGGTTGCCGGGGAGCGAGGTAAGTACAATCTGTGGGAGAGGCCCAGGCATTTGGGGGGGCATTATAGGCCTTGGATAACCCCTTTAAAGTGATTGTCTCACTTCAGCAAATGGCATTTATCATGTAGAGAAAGTTAATACAATTCACTTTCTAATATACTGTGATTGTCCATATTGCGTCCTTTGCTGACTAATCTCATTTCCAGGGGTTACGACCACCCTGCAGTGCAGAAATGAGGTGGAGAGGATCTGCTGCCTGCGCGTGCTCCCACAGTCCTAGCCACCAGAGAGAATGGGGCCTTTTATTATAATGTGCAAGCACATCAGTACCCCCTGGAAATGAGCAGTGTATAATGCAATGGAAAAATGAATCAAGCCAGAAAAGGAGGAAATATGGTCAATTACGATACATTAGTAAGTGTCTTGTATGTGCTATTTCAGTACACAATGAATGAATTATATAGAGCATTATATACTGAATGTTATTAGAGGGGTTTTCTAGGACTTAGCTATTGATGACCTATACTCTGGATCAGATTTGTAGGGGGTGAACACCTGGCACCACCACTGATCAACTGAAAATGATACAGTAGAACAAAGGCTCCATCCACTGTGTAGTTTCCTGTTCCAGTGTACTGCAGCTCTGCTCCCATTCACTTGTATGGATGAGAGCTGCAGTACCCAAGCACAGGCACTACACAGTGGACGGCGCGTTCTTCCTCCTGCTCTGTCCACTGTATCGTTTTGCCCCCCAACCCCTACCTCACCAATTTGAAACTGATGACCTATTCTGATGATAGCTAAGTCCTGGAAAACCCCTTTAAGTTTGGTAACAGCTCAAAGACCATAAAATAGGCGCATTTGCGGATGATATCATGATTATGACATCTAACCCTATAGACTCCTTGCATATCATCCAAAAACACTTAGATTGCTACAGCTCTTTCTCCAATTTTAAAATCAACAAGCAAAAATCTTTAGTAGTATGTATAGGGATCCCTCAATCGACCCAAAACAGCTTAAAAAGAGACTCCCCCTTCAATTGGTCCTCCCCTTATATAACATATCTAGGGATTAAAATTAGCTCAAACACCAAAGATCTGTTTACTCTAAATTATACCCCATTATTAAAAGAAATCTCCTCTAGCATAGATAAATTAGATGTCCCAACCATTTCGTGGTTTGGACGAAAGAATTTACTAATGTCATTAATACTCCCCCGCCTTACATATTTACAGCAGGTTCTGCCCATCCCAGTTCCCAAAGCCTACTATAACTCCTTAAGGAAACTATTTTGCTCATTTATTTGGAGAGGGAAAAAACCAAGACTGTCTTACGAACTCCTGTCCCGTCCTAAAAGTTTCGGAGGTATAGCCCTACCAGACCCAGAGTTATATGGAAAGGCAGTTTTACTGTCTAGAATAATAGAATGGCTTAGACCTAATAGCTCAATACCCTGGATAGCAATGGAGCAGGAATTAGTAAACAAACCACTTAGATCCCTACTATTAGGCAACAAAAGCACATGTAATTTACCCTCCTCACCGTATCCTATCATTCAAGCCACTTTAAACGTGTGGAAATGGTTTCAATCTTCTCACTGCTCTATACCCTTCCCCTCTCCTCTTCTTTCCATTAGAGATATACTGGGAACAGCACTGCCCGAAGTAATAGATTGTACCCCAAGGGACTTGAGGGACTCAACGCATCCAATTTTATCATTTTTCGATGCCAATGGTTCCTTAGTCAGACTCAGGGAGTTTCAAGCGCTCTTAGATACTGACCGCAGACACATCTCCTCCACATCATATATACATGCATTCATTTCTCAACATGTAACAGTGAGTGACATCCATCGACCTCTACTTTGGTCTGAGGCTTTAATCTCCAGTCCTATCCCCCCAAAGAAACTAATATCACAACTCTTCAAAAGGCTAAACATTCCAGCGACTTCCACTAAACCAGCGTTTGTTCGCCACTGGGAGAGGGATTTGGGACAGGAAATTTCAAACTCCATATTGTTGGATGTACTGTCTTCTCCGCACTGCTCCTCCAGATGTGTACGAATACAGGAAAATGGATACAAGATACTAACCAGGTGGTACAAAACCCCTGATATTACCTCATTATACTCAGCATCAGCTTCCGACACAGGCTGGAGGTGCGGTAATAGTAGAGGAACTTTTTTCCACATTTGGTGGGATTGCCCGATTATTAAAACTTGGTGGGAAGAAATATTCAAAATTAGCAACTTAATATGTAAAACTAGAATTCAAATGTCAGCAAGTAAAGCCCTACTTAACTTTGATTTGGATTTAGACAAGGCAGACCTCCCAATGCCTTTCCTCTTCAAACAACTGCTGATGGCAGCTCGACTATTAATCCCAAAATGTTGGCTGTCATCTATCCCTCCCTCTATAGAGCAATGGAAACTGAAAGTGGACCAAATCTTTCGCTTTGAGGAACTCTCCTCATGGGAAGCTAGGAACCATCCAAAATTTCAACGCCATTGGCATCTATGGCAAAAATTTAGACACCCGAGCTATACACAAAACACAGCCCTATATCCCGATAGCTGAAATCCTAATGATATGAGTCTAATTGGGAAAGAAAATAAACTACTCGCTTACAAACCACTTACCACCCCCTCTATATTGCCCTTACCTGGTGCACCCACCATTGATGTTCTTGATACTATATTACTTGTGGCTAAAACATTAAGGTCGAAGCAACTGTAAACTTGTGATAATGAGAGACTCAAACTTGTATTCATGAGACTTTAATTATATTGCTGTATCAGATGTATACCTTATGTAATGTCATATGTCGTATTTTGCTACACACCTTTGCAAGGTGTAAAGCACACATTGCTGTACCTTGTTAATGTTATAAAAAATAAAAAATTTAAATTTAAAAAAAAAGTTTGGTAACAGCTGTTTATATTCTCATGCAGCAAGCACCAACTACTGGTGGATACAGGAAAACAGAATTTTATAATGGACTGCCTCTAATAAGAAAGGTGGTGGACACCTTTGCATTGATATGCTTCCTCTTCTTTTGCGTATTAAATGCAAAAATGAGCAGCTTTCTAGTGTTCAATAAACATTTCCTATCAATTAATTAATGACTGTTGAGTGTGTGCTACTCCTTTATGTGGTAATCTGTTGTGCTACTCCGTCAGCTCACTGTATATGGGATTACATTCCAAGAAAATAGGAAAAGTGCAAGGAAGAACAAGCCCCAGGTGAGCAGATTTCTATGAGAAGGATCCGATTGGGCACTTATACAAAAATGTGCTGTTTTTCTTTTGTTGATCCGAGGCTATATTCCCGAGTTAGGATCTTTCTTAGGGCTCATGCACACGAACATATTTTCTTTCCGTGTCCATTCTGTTTTTTTTGCGGACCGTATACGGAACCATTTATTTCAATGGGTCCGCAAAAAAAAAAACAGAAGGTACTCCGTGTGCAGTCTGTTTCCGTTTGTCCGTATTTCCGTTCTGCAAAAAAATAGAACATGTCCTATTATTATCCTCATTATGGACAAGGATAGTACTGTTCTATTAGGGGGCGGCTGTTCCGTTCCGCAAAATGCGGAACGCACACGGACGTCATCTGTATTTTTTGCGGACCGCAAAATACATACGGTCGTGTGCATGAGGCCTTAATGTGCAAATTAGCCATTTGGTGCAATGAAGGCATCACCATTGCTCTTGTTGCAACTAAGCTCCGCTCATTTCTGTTAACAGTTCTCCCTCACTGCTTTGCCACTGCCTGGCCCTGGAACTCATAGCAGCCAGGGAGGGGCTGCCAATAGCTGATAGGTTAGAGTGTCGGACTTCAGCTGATCCCATACTGATGACTTATCCTGAGGGTAGTTCATCAGTATAAAATATTCAGAAAACCCCTTAAAAAATTACATGACGTTAAAAGAATCAGAGTATTACAAGCTAGTTGAAACACCATGGGACAGATGCATTAAGACTAACATTTTGTAAAAGTCTGTTGGAGTAAATTGTGGCAAATGTGTTAAGAGATGCACACTTCTTAATAAATGCTGTTTTTCTTTAGACTTTCCTAAAGACAGAAAATAAAATTGACGTCTGATATGAGCACAGATTTTCATCGCATATAGAATTGATAAATTTGCCAGAGCATTTCTGGTCATGCCATTCTTCAGCTTAAATGGGTTGATCCACAATACATATTCTACAGTTTTCAAACCAGAGCCAGAAGAGGCCAGACTAGGGGCAGGGCCTTAGGGGAGGCTGGCATGACGGTGGGTTTGGTTCAGGGAGACCCAGGGAATGGGGATTGGTTAGTTTGATTTATGGGCAGGTAATAAAAGGTTAAATAGGGTGAGCAGGAAGTAGACAAGGCTATTTTGTTAGATTCAGTGAAGCTGAAGCACTTACCTTGCATAGATATGGCTTAGTTGGAGGCCCGTTTTGCGGAGCTGAGGGCAGCAGCTGATGTCTAGGGCGCTGGGTAGGTGCAGGAGCAGGTACCGGATCTCTTGCAGGTGGTGGCTAAAGTACCAGCCTTGCCTCAGCCTTTTTCACGCCGACAGCGGCGGGCCTGCCTGCCGGCGAGCCTCAATCCCGATCAGCCCCCCAGAGTCCAGCACCATCAGGAGCCACTCCCAGGACCCTTCTGACCAGAAGGTGGTGGGCCAGGCTCCTTCCAGCGCACCTTGGTGTGGAAGGAATTCGATACACAGACAGGACTCACGGGGCTGGGGCCAGTCGCCTCCAACATCTGCAGCGGTCAGCAGTGGAGCAGGACCAGGAACAGCGGGCTCCCCTCGTCTGGCAGCAGGTGAGGGGGCCCCTCAGCAGGTTAAAGTTGGCGCTCAGAGCAGGGCTGCTGCGAGCAGTGAGCTGGCTCCACCTCTCTTTCCACGCAGGCTTCTTAGAGCAGCTTCTTCAACATCCCTGGCATGCTGGTTGCTAGGGGACTAACAACTGATGTTCCTTTGCCAAGATCTTCTGGGACGGCGCAGAGGATGGTTCAGCTGGAGTCAGGATCTGCGACTGATGGAGTCACAGCACACAGGCAGCCAGATGAGATAACTTGTTGAATCTTTTTGCCTTTTTTGTTGTGTCCTGGGGGTGGGGGGGGTTGGGTTCCCCAGGCAGATTTAAGTAGGGGTTTGGTGAAGTTATTTGCGGGTTTGCTTGTTGGGTGGGGGATGGCAGGGGCGTCACCCTTGCCAGCGTGGGGGGTTGGCGGGGGTTTTGGTGTGCCCGCGGTGGTAGGAGGGACTGGGTTGGGAGTGCACGGATGCTCGGTGTTGGTGCAAACAAAACTACTCTGTTTGCTACCAATCAGTATGCCCTATGGGCAGGTTCGGACTGGCCCACAGGGGTACAGGTGAATCCCCCAGTGGGCCCCTGAATAAGATGAACCCCTAGTCCCTCACCCTCTGCACAATTGGCACATGGCATAGTAGAGTTAGTGCATTACATATAGATAGGCAGTGTACAGTTTATTATTTTAGATGCATTCAGTGGCTGAGATGACTTCTAGACGCATCCAGCATTCTTGTTTCCTAGGGACCCCCCTTCTGTAGGGACCCTCATAATCAATCATTTTGCAGTGTCTTGCTGCTGTCTGTGGCTGTGTGAGCAGAGAATTTGTGCAGGTATCTGTGCAGTGGGTCCCCAGAATTAATTTTACTGGTGGGCCCTAGAAACCCCAGTCCGACTTTTCAAAAAAAGCTGAACTCACACAATATATACAGTATCTCCTACAATTGTTACCTCTCAAGGTCAGCAGGCCACGTTTTACCTCCCTCTATGCCAGAACACCCCCAATAAGCAGGGAGAGCAGACTCAGATACATATGACGCTAACTAAAAACAACCAGTGGGAGGATGGGTCAGCAATAGTACAACCATGGAGGCAGCTACTCCTCCAGATGTGTGTGTGTGTGTGTGTGTATAATATATATATATATATATATATATATATATATATACAGTACAGACCAAAGGTTTGGACACACCTTCTCATTCAAAGAGTTTTCTTTATTTTCATGACTATGAAGGCATCAAAACTATGAATTAACACATGTGGAATTATGTACTTAACAAACAAGTGTGAAACAACTGAAAATATGTCATATTCTAGGTTCTTCAAAGTAGCTACCTTTTGCTTTGATTACTGCTTTGCACACTCTTGGCATTCTCTTGATGAGCTTCAAGAGGTAGTCCCCTGAAATGGTCTTCCAACAGTCTTGAAGGAGTTCCCAGAGATGCTTAGCACTTGTTGGCCCTTTTGCCTTCACTCTGCGGTCCAGCTCACCCCAAACCATCTCGATTGGGTTCAGGTCCGGTGACTGTGGAGGCCAGGTCATCTGGCGCAGCACCCCATCACTCTCCTTCATGGTCAAATAGCCCTTGCTTTCAAAGTTTTCCCAATTTTTCGGCTGACTGACTGACCTTCATTTCTTAAAGTAATGATGGCCACTCGTTTTTCTTTACTTAGCTGCTTTTTTCTTGCCATAATACAAATTCTAACAGTCTATTCAGTAGGACTATCAGCTGTGTATCCACCTGACTTCTCCTCAACGCAACTGATGGTCCCAACCCCATTTATAAGGCAAGAAATCCCACTTATTAAACCTGACAGGGCACACCTGTGAAGTGAAAACCATTTCAGGGGACTACCTCTTGAAGCTCATCAAGAGAATGCCAAGAGTGTGCAAAGCAGTAATCAAAGCAAAAGGTGGCTACTTTGAAGAACCTAGAATATGACATATTTTCAGTTGTTTCACACTTGTTTGTTATGTATATAATTCCACATGTGTTAATTCATAGTTTTGATGCCTTCAGTGTCAATCTACAATTTTCATAGTCATGAAAATAAAGAACACTCTTTGAATGAGAAGGTGTGTCCAAACTTTTGGTCTGTACTGTATATATATATATATAAAATATAGTGGAGGTTTGCTCTGGTAGGCAGGTGGTAGCAATGCAGTGAGACAGAGACACAAGCAGGTTAAAGTCCAAAAACGGTGTTTTATTCATACTTTCAAAATAACGCATAAGCATCCTTAATTCAGGCACAAATAAACACCTCGGCCGTCTAGCCACTAGCTAATACACAGAACAATCCCTTGATATGAGCGCCTGGCTACCAGACCGACACTATGGTTCCACTGAACCAGATGGCACACGGTTACCTTGGTTGGTACAGCAACACAGCATATGCAAGTCCCCAGGTAATGCACACCTATGATTCTCTGAAGGAAATTATATCAGACGTCTTTCGAGCCACATGACCCAGAGCTGTGAGCTAGGGAAAAACCTGGGATGGAGTGAAGAGTCCCCCTGCCAACCTACCCTTCACTCCATAAAAGGCAGACCCATAACAGACTTTTAGAGAAGGTCTATGGCAGCTACGCCTGCCATAGATCAACACTCTTTCCTGCTTATCTGTCTCAGCCAGCTCACAGGTTGAGGCAGACAAATCCGGGGTTTCACCATACACAATGCAATCTACTGGGCAATAGATACCTGTTTTCCCAGACCAGTCCCTTCACTTTCTCACAATATTTATATACAAATAAGCATGATGTGCTTAGCAAATATATTTTGATAAAAAAAATATTTTTGCCTATCCACCATGGCTTTCCTTGCTCATTGAAAGGCATCGTCATAGAGAGAGATAACACATTGTGGCCTGCTGACCTAGAAAGGTAATAATTGTAGCAAACAATATATGTCGTATCTGTTCTCCTTGAATTTAGATGCCCATACGGCATAGTGATAGGTAGTAAATAGAGTTTCCCATCCCAACTGAGGTCACTTTTTTTTTTTTAACAGAGTTTATTGTTTTTTTTATTATTATATACCCATACAAGCAGTACATTGCAAGATATTCGGACATATGTTAAATGACAGTAGAATAAGAGTCAAAGACAAATATAGAGCAAGAAAACCTAACCCCCCCCCCCCCCGCCCCCCTCCCCACTGCAGAAATGTCCTCTAATTGTCTCTCTATAGATGTTGAAACAATAATTTAGTCAGGAGTATAGATGAGGCTTGGAAAACTTTGATAAAAACTGACCATTTTTTTGTTGTTAAAAAGCTTAAGGTGGTGTCCTTTCTGTCTCTCTGCCTCTCATCTGTCCACCTCCAAACAAATTGAAGCATGTGCTATGATTTCCCTGAGAGAGAGCAGAGATGAAGTAAGCCAATGCCTTAAGATGTACCTTTTAGTGACAAGAATTGGCACATGTTGCGAATGGAGAATCACATGCAAAAATCTTAATAGCAAGTTTCCAATAATCAATATGTGTCCCCACCTTCATTATCCTGCTCTGGCAGATTTGGGTCTGGCTGGGAGTCGAGGGCGGAAGGAGGAAGGTCCCCCTCAACCATAATGGTTTCTTTGGCTGCGCTCTTCACAATCTTGCCTTGACCTTTGGGTTTAGTTTTGTTCCCCATGGGTACAATAAAATGATCCATAGACTAGTCCAGTCTTATAAGAAAGTGATTGTCCTGGTTTCAGGTTGGCATGTAAGGGGAGGTAGGCAGTTTGTAGATTAGCTGCATGGAGCTCTTCTTACTCACTCCCGTCCATGTTGGCGCCGAAACTGGAAGTCTCAACTGAGGTCACCTTGCTGTGGTGGATGGGCACAGATATTTTTTTTATCAAAATATCAAATTTGCAAAGCACCTCAGGGGAATTTATCAAATCATATGTCAGTTTTTTGGCTTAAAGTCAAAACTCTAATATATGAGATAGAGACAGAAAGATAATATATAGATAATAAAGTAGATGTATTCCTCTGTATTCATAAAAATGAAACAGTTCAGCTCCCATGTGTAGCTTTTTTCAAGCTTGAAAAAAGCTCCGGGGGAAGCTGAAACTTTGCATTTTTATGGATATAGAGGAATAAATCTACTATTTTTTCACATCCCTGGAGTGCTGTTATCTCTTCTACCTGCTATTTGATCAAGGTCTGGATTGCATGTACCCTACTTTGAATACTTTATTACTTAGTGCTGCTGCCTCCTTCTTTTTTTTTTTTTTTATAACAATTGATAACCAAAGTAGACAAAAGGGTTAAAGCACCTAAAATTATATAAAAATCATCAGTTCATACTAGTTCAAATACCAAGTATATGGCTAGACTCCATACATGCAAATATCCTATTTTAAAATGAGTTAATATAGCCAGCAAATCACTAAAAATAATGTTTGTTATAAATAAGTGCAAAACAAATAGGGATAAAGAGTGAGTCATACATGGAAGGGCGGCAACACCAGGGCATGCATGACAGTAATGGCAATGGTAATAACAAGTGCTGTAATTAACTTGCCTGAGATATTTTGAGCCACAATAACAAAACTATTGAACTGTATCACTCTTATGGTACAAAAAATTATATATCAGTACATTAGAAGACAATTCAATAGAGTATATACTGTAGTATACAGCCATTGCCAGATTAGGTCAGACAATATAATCAAGTACAATGTGCAAAACATTTGTAGACCATCAGATACATTAGTTCATAGTGATTAAAAGCAACTAAATAATATTCGTGCATACTGTAGAATAGCTATAGTTTAATTAATAACCCTAATTAATCAACATAGCCCCAAAATCCTTAATGTTAATACATACCCATGATGTCAGTATAGCCATTTCAGCCAGGAGCAGACACAGACAGCAGAGGGCCCCTGTACAAAGAATGTGCCTAACCCCCCCTTCCCTCAGTGCTTTGTGACAAGGGGCAGGGGTGCACCTAGCCTTTCTGCTGCCAGATGCAAAACTTTAAATGGTGCCCCCCCCCCCATGCCAAATTTAAAACCTAACCCCTTCCTTCCAGCCCTACTATTAAAGACATACTTGGAAACCATTACATACAGCACTACAAACATATAGGGGAATACAATGCACATACCTCTTACATTCAGTGACGTCTTCTCTAATGTTGACATTCTCCTTCGTCATCTTCTCCGTTCAGACCAAAACACCATCATGACTTCTTTCAGCAATCTCTTGTCTCTGCAGAGTTTAACCATTTTGCGACCAGAGCCGTACATGTACGGTGCTGGAGCGATAGGCAAACATGGCGCCCGCTTGCACATGCAGCCAGCGTCATGGCTAGCAGATCTCTGCTGTTTCAAACAGCAGAGACCTGCTGCGAATTATTGAGACTAGCAATAATGCTGATCGCGGTAATTAAAGGCTTTAAATGCGCAAATACTTAGAAGCTCGCACTTTCTGGAGTGTTACCAGCATCCTATGTGGCCAATGGGGATACCGGTAATTGGTTTGAATGCGCTCAGCTTCACTGAAGAGGCTGAGAAAATTCAAACTGCAATTCTTTGGCCACCAGATTTCAGGCCAACATAATAAATGAGCAATTCTCAGTAATAAGGCCAGTTTAAGAATACATGATTATTCAAAATAAAAAATAAAAAAAAAATTGGTTTTGTGGGCTCAAATACAAGCTTCTAAATCATTACAAAAAAATAAAAAATAAATTTAAAAAATATATAAAAAATTATAAAAACATAAAAGTTTAAATCACCCCCCCCCCCTTTCCATATAATAAAAAATTAAATACCTAAATAACAAAAAATATCAGCTCACCCGCTGCTAGCAAGAGACATGCACGGAGCTCCCGGACCAGGAAACTGGAAATAAGAAAAATCCTCCAGCATGCTCGTCCACTGGAGGATCCATAACAGGTTGAAGCGTTTCGACATGAAGTATTAGTCATAAACTCCTTTTATGACTAAGACTTGATGTCAAAACGCGTCAACCTGTTATGACTTATGTTCCTGTACTTTTAATGTACACCGAAAAGTTGGATTTTAACAGCGGACGACCGTGCTGGAGGATTTTTCTTTCTCTCTGATATAAACATCATGGTTATTATCACCATGACCGAAAACGCCTGTACTATTAAAATATAAAAATATTTTTCCAATATGGCGAATGGCGTAACGGCAAAAGGGTCAAAATGGCCAATTTGCCATTTTTTCATTGCTTCTCTTACCCAATTTTTTTTTTATAAAATGCGATCAAAAAGTCACACACACACCAAAATGGTATCAATAAAAACTAGATTGCCCAGCAAAAAATTTGCCCCCACACAGCTCAGTAGATATACGTAACTATAAAAAAAAGTTATGGAGGTCAGAATATGGTGATGTAAAAAATTTTTTTTTTTAAAGTTTACATTTATTTTTACACTATTTAGACATAAAAAAAATACCTATACATATGGGGTATGGTTGTATTCATACTGACCCAGAGAATGAAGGGCATGGGCCAGTTTTGCCGCAAACAGAATGCTGTGTGAACAAAACCCGTAAAATGGTGGAGGAATTGCGTTTTTTTTTTTCAATTCCACCCCATTTGGAATTTTTTTTACCACTACTTTGTATGCCATAATTAATGGTGGCAATACAAAGAAAACTTTTCCTACATATAAGTGCTCATACAGCTATGTGAACGGAAATATATAAAAAGTTACACCTTTTTTAGACAGAACCCCACCACATCACAAACCCCACACTCGACAAAGAAGGTCACCATCACTGACACATCTACACAGGACCCCACAAAATCACCAATACAATTTGAGACACAGGTATCAATCACAAGAGGAGAACTATGAACCATATCACCCCTATCCATCACAACAACAGGTAGAAACAACACATCAAAAGAGGTACACTCACAAACACCGATACCCAATGAAGGAACTTGAGGGAAAAAGAAAAAAATCTGAAGAGGAAGAGGCAAGAAGACATTACAAAAACTAAATAGAGACCAGCCAATCAATGATGCTGTGGTCAATCTAAGTTCAGTCACTCTCACATTGGCACAAAATCAATTACTAAATAAGGGACTTAAATTTGCACCAACAAATAAACTTAATAAATTCGATACTTTCATTGGTGTAGAAAAATTTATTAGGAGGTTATGCCTCAAAAAATATTATATGAAAAATCCAATTATCTAAGATTCTTAACCAATACATACAAACGTCATTGAAAAAAACCTCAAAGAAATATCCCCGCCAAGAAATAGGCCAGGAACTAGCAGCTTTCAAACAAAATGTGGAAAGTGACTTGAGGAAATTAAATGAGAGATCAAAAATAAGGAATAATTTAACTAATCAAAAAGTCAATGCGATTCGAGAATTACAATCACAAAACAATATCATTATACACCCAGCAGATAAGGGAGGTGCGATCGTTATTCAAGATACCTTAAAATACAAGGAAGAGTGTAACAGACAATTATCAGATATTGAGATTTATAAACAACTAGGTAGTGACCCAACGAAATATTTTCACCAAGAGTTGATTGAATACTACAATAAAGGCACTAATCGAGGCTTATTGACTGAAAATGAACGGAATTTCATATTAGATACGGAGCAAAGATTACCAGTACTATACTGCTTACCAAAAATTCACAAGAATAGAGATAATCCATCAGGTCGCCAGATTATATCAGGGATTGGCTCAATCACATCCAATTTATCAAAATATCTGGATGGACTATTACAGCCTAAAGTTAAAGAAATAACATCCTACACTAAAGACACTACCCAAATAATACAGATATTGGAGAGTTTGAGATTTGAACCACAATGGATTATGGGGACACTCGATGTTCAATCACTGTATACGAGTATCAAACATGATCAAGGTATAACCGCTTTGAAACAACAATTGTCTCAAGAGAAAAGACTCCCTGTTGAACAAATTGATTATGTAGCGGATGGCATTGACTTCATTTTAAAACATAACTACTTTACATTTGATTCCAGATACTATCTCCAAATACGGGGTACTGCCATGGGTACAAGGTTCGCCCCCAGTTATGCTAATCTATTTATGGCACACTGGGAAGATCAGACCATTGAGCGTAGACTGGGGAGGGACATGGTACTCTGGCAACGTTACATAGATGACGTGTTTTTTATATAGAAAGGTGAAAAAGAACAACTTAAATCCTTTCTGACAGAAATAAATGTTAACCCATACCATCTGCAATTTACATCCAATATCAGCACACATGCAGTTGAATTTTTGGATCTCCAAATTACGATTATAGAAGATAGATTTATGTGCAATACTTTTTACAAACCTATAGCAAAAAACTGTTATATATTACACACAAGTTGCCATTTTCCAAAATGGCTCTCCAATATATCACAAGGACAATTCCGCAGAATTAAGAGAAATTGTACAGATGATAGCCAATTCGAACAAGAAGCTATATATATGAAACAACAATTTTTGAACAATAAATATCCAGAAACACTATTAAATATAGCATTAAATAGAGTATGAGAAATGGAGAGAATATCTTTCTTTACAAAGAAAGAGGACAGTAAAACTACACGAAAAGATGACCAAATACGAATTATTCTGCCGTGCAATGCAGAATATAGAAAAATTCAACATTGGCATCATGTCCAAAAAGATAAGATAATAGGATCACTAATCCCTACAAAACCTAAGATAACATTCACCAAAGCTCCAAATTTAGGCATAAAAATTGCACAAACCATCAAACAGCCTAAGACCAAAAACCTGACTATTCAAGAATGGGTCAAATTAGTAGTTTTCTTCAGATGCGGAAAATCCCAGAATTGTAGGACCACAACATTTCAAAAGAAAACCTTGGAAATTACATCCAAAATTAATTCCCATAGACACAAAATTAGGGACTTTCTAACCTGTAATTCAACAGATATAATATATGTATTGGAGTGCCCATGCGGAAAATTATATATAGGCAGGACGAAGAGGACCCTGAAAAAACGTGTTTCCGAACACATAGCTGATATTAAAAAGGGATTCACTAACCATTCAGTCTCAAATCATTTTAAACTGGTCCATAATCAAGACCCCAGGGGGTTAAAATTTGTAGCGATAGAAAAAGTGGAGAAAGATTGGAGGGGGCGGCAACCATATTAGCAAAATGTCGCGTTTAGAATCTAGACGTATCTTCGAGTTTGATTCTATTATACCTAAGGGCCTCAATGCAGAATTCGAACTCTTTGGTTTTCTGTGATCCTTTTGGGTGGGTGCCACTCACCAATGGAGAACCCGCCTGTTATTTATGCCAGGCGGGTTTTCCCTTGGTGGTGGGTTTCCACCCCTTTATAACCTTCTTGAAAATGATCCATCTACCTAGAACTATTCCTTTTTATTTTAATTTTAAAGAAATAAAGAACCAGCATAACCAAAATAAGGATCTTTGATTTCCTATTGGATATTTTCTTCAGAGAGGATTCACAATAATTTATTTTCGAATCTTTTTTTGAATATATATGTTTTTCTATATATTGTTTTCGAGATATATTTATTTAAAAATTCTTTTCAATATATTTTTTCGAAAAGATTTTTTCGAAACCTTTTTTCTAATCTTTTTTCGAACTTTTTCTAATTATGATTATTTTAGAAGAATCATAAAGTTTTGTTTTTTTTAATTTAAAAAATCTTTTTATAATAAATTTTTTTTTTAATTAACTGTGGACTTTTTATGTCATTTTTTTATTAATGAATTATATATTTCTATAAAAGAATCACAGAAAATCATATAAAGATGGAACATATCAGGAAACCGTATGTACATCGCAAGATTACCGCATGAAAATTGCATATGAATGAAATGTTTGTTCCTGCTTCTGTTTTTTCTTATCCATATTAGTAATATATTCTATTCCATGCTTTATCGTTATTTATCGATTTTTTACTTTATTTAAGCATTCAACTATTATATGGTATATTTTTAATCAAACTTTATGTTCTGTACAGTTTGAACCAATCCAGATCCACTTTTTCCAAAGAACTCTAGATGTTCAACAACACATTAGGTGAATTATATTGAAATGTGGTAAGCTGATGCATGTACCCTATATAAATCAGTTTGGAATATGCAGCCCCCACTCACTGATGAAGGGACTACGGGTCCCGAAATTCGTTTGAGAAAGCTGAGGGCTCATCATTTGGTTGCAAGCAATATGAAGATTCATACGACCTGACTGTTGCCACTTTGGACCTCTGCAACACTCATCACGTGTAAGAGGGAATCTAAGTGAGGTCACCGCTGACGTCTCAGACGTGTGCTGTAACATACAGAGCCCATGAGCGCTGCCTCACTCCATGTGGAACGCCGAAAAGCCTAAACACTGACGGATGTAACAGATGCCACTTACAGGGCTGCGAGGGGAACTTCAGGAAAGGTAAGCGCCGGGATAGTACCGGAGAACACGTGGGATGCCACGTTGAGGTACACCGGCCTGAAACCTACTTTACCCCCGCTTTCAAGTCCTTAAAATCATCATCTCCGTCTACTACTGTGTTATTACTGATAAGCATTGCTACCAACACCTGCCATTTGGCCAATATTACTGCCTCACTTACCGCTATCTGTTGAGGATTTTTTTGGACTGAACATTATACTCATTATACATCAACCTTATTTCTCTACAATTGCTATACCGTTCCAGGACATTAACTCTTATATCAATCCCATGTCGATATAACCTTTTAAAGACATCATCTGTTACTACAGTCCTTTATATCCCTTTGAATATTGTCTATTGTTGCTGCCACCATATGATATTGTTGAACAACCCAGTCGATATTTATTCAGATATTTATTCGGATATTTATTCTGGTACTTTTTCTGATATTTATTCTGATTGTTGAACAACTTAGTCGATATTTATCTTGATG
Source organism: Bufo bufo (assembly GCF_905171765.1). Lineage (NCBI taxonomy): Eukaryota > Metazoa > Chordata > Amphibia > Anura > Bufonidae > Bufo > Bufo bufo. The sequence goes on from NC_053390.1 coordinate 607,234,729, forward strand.
TTTATTTGATATTTATTTGATATTTATTCTGATATTTATTCTGATATCTATTCTGATATCTATTCTGGCTCTGTTCTGGTTTTTTACTGCATTGATGTCCAGTCATATTTTATATAACTATACTGATCAATAAATTTTAATTATCAACATTTCCTCCATTTGTAAGTGTGCTTGCTACTATTTGATTATAAAAAAAGTTATGCCTCAAGGAAGATAGGGAAGAAAAAAATAAAATAAACGCAAACCTCTAGTATCCTAAGGGTTAACAAAAAGACGATAAATAAATAAAATAACAAACTAACAAAATAAAAGTAACTGCACCCAGGAAATAGTATTTCTGCCACTAATAGTTTTGTGGCAGGCGCAGCACTATCAAGTGCCTTTTGCGCTGTGGCATTAGAAGAATTTTGAAATCTCTGACTTTTAGTCTAACCAGACTGTCTGTTACTCTGTAATTCCTCTAGCACTGTTCTATGGAAACAGTAGGTTTAACCACTTAAGGACCACAGGTTTATACCCCCCTAAAGACCAGGCCCTTTTTTACAAATCGGCACTCCACAACTTTAGCGGTTTATTGCTCGGTCATGCAACTTACCACCCAAATGAATTTTACCTCCTTTTCTTCTCACTAATAGAGCTTTCATTTGGTGGTATTTCATTGCTGCTGACATTTTTACTTTTTTTGTTATTAATCGAAATTTAACGATTTTTTTGCAAAAAAATGACATTTTTCACTTTCAGTTGTAAAATTTTGCAAAAAAAACGAGATCCATATATAAATTTTGCTCTAAATTTATTGTTCTACATGTCTTTGATAAAAAAAAATGTTTGGGTAAAAAAAAATGGTTTGGGTAAAAGTTATAGCGTTTACAAACTATGGTACAAAAATGTGAATTTCCGCTTTTTGAAGCAGCTCTGACTTTCTGAGCACCTGTCATGTTTCATGAGGTTCTACAATGGCCAGACAGTACAAACACCCCACAAATGACCCCATTTCGGAAAGTACACACCCTAAGGTATTCGCTGATGGGCATAGTGAGTTCATAGAACTTTTTATTTTTTGTCACAAGTTAGCGGAAAATGATGATTTTTTTATTTATTTTTTTCTTACAAAGTCTCATATTCCACTAACTTGTGACAAAAAAATAAAAGCTTCCATGAACTCACTATGCCCATCAGTGAATACCTTGGGATGTCTTCTTTCCAAAATGGGGTCACTTGTGGGGTAGTTATACTGCCCTGGCATTCTAGGGGCCCAAATGTGTGGTAAGGAGTTTGAAATCAAATTCTGTAAAAAATGGCCAGTGAAATCCGAAAGGTGCTCTTTGGAATATGGGCCCCTTTGCCCACCTAGGCTGCAAAAAAGTGTCACACATGTGGTATCTCCGTATTCAGGAGAAGTTGGGGAATGTGTTTTGGGGTGTCATTTTACATATACCCATGCTGGGTGAGAGAAATATCTTGGCAAAAGACAACTTTGTATAAAAAAATGGTAAAAGTTGTCTTTTGCCAAGATATTTCTCTCACCCAGCATGGGTATATGTAAAATGACACCCCAAAACACATTCCCCAACTTCTCCTGAATACGGAGATACCACATGTGTGACACTTTTTTGCAGCCTAGGTGGGCAAAGGGGCCCATATTCCAAAGAGCACCTTTCGGATTTCACTGGTCATTTTTTACAGAATTTGATTTCAAACTCCTTATCACACATTTGGGCCCCTAGAATGCCAGGGCAGTATAACTACCCCACAAGTGACCCCATTTTGGAAAGAAGACACCCCAAGGTATTCGCTGATGGGCATAGTGAGTTCATGGAAGTTTTTATTTTTTGTCACAAGTTAGTGGAATATGAGACTTTGTAAGAAAAAAAAAAAAAAAAAATCATCATTTTCCACTAACTTGTGACAAAAAATAAAAACTTCCATGAACTCACTATGCCCATCAGCGAATACCTTGGGATGTCTTCTTTCCAAAATGGGGTCACTTGTGGGGTAGTTATACTGTCCTGGCATTCTAGGGGCCCAAATGTGTGGTAAGGAGTTTGAAATCAAATTCTGTAAAAAATGGCCAGTGAAATCCGAAAGGTGCTCTTTGGAATATGGGCCCCTTTGCCCACCTAGGCTGCAAAAAAGTGTCACACATGTGGTATCTCTGTATTCAGGAGAAGTTGGGGAATGTGTTTTGGGGTGTCATTTTACATATACCCATGCTGGGTGAGAGAAATATCCTGGCAAAAGACAACTTTGTATAAAAAAATGGTAAAAGTTGTCTTTTGCCAAGATATTTCTCTCACCCAGCATGGGTATATGTAAAATGACACCCCAAAACACATTCCCCAACTTCTCCTGAATACGGAGATACCACATGTGTGACACTTTTTTGCAGCCTAGGTGGGCAAAGGGGCCCATATTCCAAAGAGCACCTTTCGGATTTCACTGGTCATTTTTTACAGAATTTGATTTCAAACTCCTTACCACACATTTGGGCCCCTAGAATGCCAGGGCAGTATAACTACCCCACAAGTGACCCCATTTTGGAAAGAAGACACCCCAAGGTATTCGCTGATGGGCATAGTGAGTTCATGGAAGTTTTTATTTTTTGTCAAAAGTTAGTGGAATATGAGACTTTGTAAGAAAAAATAAATAAAATAAAAAATCATCATTTTCCACTAACTTGTGACAAAAAATAAAAAATTCTAGGAACTCGCCATGCCCCTCACGGATTACCTTGGGGTGTCTTCTTTCCAAAATGGGGTCACTTGTGGGGTAGTTATACTGCCCTGGCATTTTCCAGGGGCCCTAATTTGTGGTAAGTAGGTAAATGACCTGTGAAATCCTAAAGGTGCTCTTTGGAATATGGGCCCCTTTGCCCACCTAGGCTGCAAAAAAGTGTCACACATGTGGTATCGCCGTATTCAGGAGAAGTTGGGGAATGTGTTTTGGGGTGTCATTTTACATATACCCATGCTGGGTGAGAGAAATATCTTGGCAAAAGACAACTTTTCCCATTTTTTTATACAAAGTTGGCATTTGACCAAGATATTTCTCTCACCCAGCATGGGTATATGTAAAATGACACCCCAAAACACATTCCCCAACTTCTCCTGAGTACGGCGATACCAGATGTGTGACACTTTTTTTGCAGCCTAGATGCGCAAAGGTGCCCAAATTCCTTTTAGGAGGGCATTTTTAGACATTTGCATACCAGACTTCTTCTCACGCTTTGGGGCCCCTAGAATGCCAGGGCAGTATAAATACCCCACATGTGACCCCATTTTGGAAAGAAGACACCCCAAGGTATTCAATGAGGGGCATGGCGAGTTCATATAAATTTTTTTTTTTTGGCAAAAGTTAGCGGAAATTGATATATTTTTTTTTTCTCACAAAGTCTCCCTTTCCGCTAACTTGGGACAAAAATTTCAATCTTTCATGGACTCAATATGCCCCTCACGGAATACCTGGGGGTGTCTTCTTTCCGAAATGGGGTCACATGTGGGGTATTTATACTGCCCTGGCATTCTAGGGGCCCTAAAGCGTGAGAGGAAGTCTGGAATATAAATGTCTAAAAAATTTTACGCATTTGGATTCCGTGAGGGGTATGGTGAGTTCATGTGAGATTTAATTTTTTGACACAAGTTAGTGGAATATGAGACTTTGTAAGAAAAAAATAATAATTTCCGCTAACTTGGGCCAAAAAAATGTCTGAATGGAGCCTTACAGAGGGGTGATCAATGACAGGGGGGTGATCAATGACAGGGGGGTGATCAATGACAGGGGGGTGATTAGGGAGTCTATATGGGGTGATCACCACAGTCATTGATCATGCCCCTGTAAGGCTCCATTCAGACGTCCGTATGCGTTTTGCGGATCCGATCCATCTATCAGTGGATCCGTAAAAATCATGCGGACGTCTGAATGGAGCTTTACAGGGGGTTATCAATGACAGGGGGGTAATCAATGACAGGGGGGTGATCAGGGAGTCTATATGGGGTGATCACCACAGTCATTGATCACGCCCCTGTAAGGCTCCATTCAGACGTCCGTATGCGTTTTGCGGATCCGATCCATCTATCAGTGGATCCGTAAAAATTATGCGGACGTCTGAATGGAGCTTTACAGGGGTGTGATCAATGACAGGGGGGTAATCAATGACAGGGGGGTAATCAATGACAGTGGGGTGATCAATGACAGGGGGGTGATCAGGGAGTCTATATGGGGTGATCACCCCCCTGTCATTGATCACCCCCCTATAAGGCTCCATTCAGATGTCCGTATGTGTTTTGTGGATCCGATCCATCTATCAGTGGATCCGTAAAAATCATGCGGACGTCTGAATGGAGCTTTACAGGGGTGTGATCAATGACAGGGGGGTGATGAGGGAGTCTATATGGGGTGATCACCACAGTCATTGATCATGCCCCTGTAAGGCTCCATTCAGACGTCCGTATGCGTTTTGCGGATCCGATCCATCTATCAGTGGATCCGTAAAAATCATGCGGACGTCTGAATGGATCTTTACAGGGGTGTGATCAATGACAGGGGGGTAATCAATGACAGGGGGGTGATCAGGGAGTCTATATGGGGTGATCACCACAGTGATTGATCACGCCCCTGTAAGGCTCCATTCAGACGTCCGTGTGCGTTTTGCGGATCCGATCCATCTATCAGTGGATCCGTAAAAATCATGCGGACGTCTGAATGGAGCTTTACAGGGGTGTGATCAATGACAGGGGGGTGATGAGGGAGTCTATATGGGGTGATCACCACAGTCATTGATCACGCCCCTGTAAGGCTCCATTCAGACGTTTGTATGCGTTTTGCGGATCCGATCCATCTATCAGTGGATCCGTAAAAATCATGCGGACGTCTGAATGGAGCTTTACAGGGGTGTGATCAATGACAGGGGGGTAATCAATGACAGGGGGGTGATCAGGGAGTCTATATGGGGTGATCACCACAGTCATTGATCACGCCCCTGTAAGGCTCCATTCAGACGTCCGTGTGCGTTTTGCGGATCCGATCCATCTATCAGTGGATCCGTAAAAATCATGCGGACGTCTGAATGGAGCTTTACAGGGGTGTGATCAATGACAGGGGGGTAATCAATGACAGGGGGGTGATCAGGGAGTCTATATGGGGTGATCAGGGGCTAATAAGGGGTTAATAAGTGACGGTGGGGGTGTAGTGTAGTGTAGTGGTGCTTGGTGCTACTTTACTGAGCTACCTGTGTCCTCTGGTGGTCGATCCAAACAAAGGGGACCACCAGAGGACCAGGTAGCAGGTATATTAGACGCTGTTATCAAAACAACGTCTAATATACCTGTTAGGGGTTAAAAAAATCACATCTCCAGCCTGCCAGCGAACGATCGCCGCTGGCAGGCTGGAGATCAACTCTCTTACCTTCCGTTCCTGTGAGCGCGCGCGCCTGTGTGCGCGCGTTCACAGGAAATCTCGGCTCACGCGAGATGACGCCAATTGGCGTTAGCGTAGCCTGGGGGAGCCGCCGCAATGACGCCTTTCGGCGTTACAGTTGCGGGAAGTGGTTAAAGAGCACACCAAATGCTTGAAAATAACTTCTTTATTAGCTTTAACTTTTCTTCATATAACACTGCCACCTCCGCAGCAGATTGTACATGTACAAAACATGCATTGAAAAGATATCACAAAATGGCGGTATGATTAAGATGGTGGTTCAAATGTTCAATCTTGTCATTCAACATAAAATGGTGGATATATTTCTCTCTTGAGTATCTGTACTCTCACTTTAAGTTATTTAAGCATTTTATGATCTCTCTGAGAGGTATATCTGAGGTCTAACTATAGTTCTACTTGCAGTATGCAGTTAGCAGTGACTCTTTGCGGATTGGTTGAGTATGATCTGGTATGGTTGTATGCAATTTGGATTGCAATTGAATTTGTATGGTATTGTTAGTAAACACACAGATAACTGGTTCAGTATACAGTTCTAATTACAATACTAACAATATGAACATTATATAACTGTTCTAAATACCTATTTTGGCCTCTTGTTCCCATAAAAACAGAGCTCCCAGTGGAGTGAATGTCTCTTCAGCTCCTGTCTCTGGTGAATAATGATTCTAGCAGCTCCTGCTAGGGGAATTCCCAGACAGGCTGTGTGTAAGGCTGACTGTGATTGGTGAAAACTCTTGCTGTGTGAGAAGCTGGCTGTCATTGGTCTTGACTTCTGCCCAGCAACAACAGATTAACATTATGCTTTCTGTTGTTTCTGCTGTGTCACTGAGCTTACCTTACATTATAAAATAAATCTTAAAGGCATATTATCTTTTTCTGCTTCTGTGAACACAAAATTTAGTGACATCCAAAACATGATGTCACAGTAAATAACTCTGCTTTTGTCTTTAACACATAAATATAGGAACTGTATTAAAGCTATTGGCAGGTCTAGCTGTATACACATATAAGGCTACCGTATTTTTCGCCCCATAAGATGCACTTTTCCCCCCAAAAAAATGTGGGGGAAATGCCCCTGCATCTTATGGGGCGAATGCTGACATTTTTACATCGCAGGCTGCGATATATGAGCGAGCGGGGAGGGACTGGGAGGAGGGGCCGGCAATTGCGGCGGGGCCGGTGCAGTCACTGTTCTTCTTTATGAATGAAGCAGGCAGCGCAGGCACGTGACGTCAGTGAGTGACGCGTTGTACAGAAGCTGTTAGGGTGTACGGTAATATTAGGAGTGAGGGGGCATGTTTAATCACTTTTAATTGAATGAGATATTTTATATTTGTATACTACAGCACTGGAGCGGTGGGGGGGATCTGTGGATGACAGTTTTATGGGGGACATCTGTGGATGGCACTGTTAAGGGGTGGGGGGGTCTGTGGATGGCACTGTTATGGGCTGGGGGGTCTGTGGATGGCATTGTTATGGGGTGGGGGGTCTGTGGATGGCACATATATAACAGTGCCATCCACAGATCCCCCCATAACAGTGCATCATCCACAGATCCCCCATAACAGTACCATCCCCAGATCCCCTCGTAACAGTGTCCTTCACAGATCCCTCCATAACAGTGCCATCCACAGATCCCCCATAACAGTGTCATCCACAGATCCCCAGTAATAGTGCCATCCACAGACCACCATTAGTTCCAAACCCACCAAAAGCACACCTTTTTTCTTATTTTCCTCCACAAAAACCTAGGTGCGTCTTATAGGGCGAAAAATACGGTATATTAGCAACCTAGGACAGGTCTTAGCTGGCCAGCTACACTCCCATCAAAAGTACCTAAGTATTCTATGTCCTTAGTGGTAGGACTTAAACATGAATTTCCATCAGGTTCTCAACTTCCAAGTGTCTTTTATCACTCTCAAGTAGAACAACTAACTTCTGTATAGAACGTTCCAACTTGAGTGGAGTAGTGAGACATTTTCCTTTTTTGTCAAGTTTTGAGTCTCCTATTTGTAACAACACTATTCTTACTAGTTTATCTTCATCCTTTTGAACTTCTAGAACTTTGGCCAATTTCCATTGACTTCTAGGTAAATTCTTTTACTAACACTATGTCACCAACTTGGACATTTCTTCTGGGTGTTTGCTATTTACTTATTAGCATATGATTGGCTAAGTACTCTTTCCTCCATCTATTCCAAAAGTGTTCTGATAGATATTCAACTCTTCACCATCTCCTTCTGGCATATAAATCCTCTTTGGTGAACTTGCCAGGCGGTGGATGTATGTAATCCGACTTAAGGTGAAGTAGATGGTTGGGAGTTAAAGGGTCCAAACTTGTTGGATCGTTGATGTTATCAACTGTAAGTGGACGACTGTTAACAATAGACATTACTTCATAGAATAGGGTCCTAAGTGAAGCATCATCTATTTTTCCAGCGTTCTTTTTCAACAATGAACTTAACACTAGAGATGGCCTTGCGGTTCACCCGGTGGTCGTTTTGCGGCGATCTTTGCTTGTTCGCGATTCGCCGAACATGCGAACATATGGAGAAATTCGCGCCCGCCATATTCTTTTACATTGTGAAGAACTTTGACCCATGACACATCCATCAGGTGGTACAGGACATCCAATTGAGACATTTCAGCACATGGACATACCCCCTACCTTATAAATAAACCTAATCTGGCCGCCATTTTACATTCAGTGTTTTGCCAGTGTAGGGAGAGGTTGCTGTGTGGAGCAGGGACAGGCTGTTAGGTACACCAAACGCTAGCTAATAGGGCCACAAAAGTCATTTTAAGCACTAGTATAGGTGTGCTATCGATATGTGTGATACACAGAGGGGTGCAATATACTTATAATATACTTTTATAATGAGTCAAAAACACATAGATCTATATAGTGATCACCTGGAAGTCAGGGGCCTAGGGGCTAGGGGCTTACTAGGGCCATTTTTATATAGGGCAAGGTTCCGGACGGGGTCGCTCTTATCAGGGCGGGTGTTCTGTGGTTAGGCTATCAGGGCCAGAATAGCACCCCCTGTAGGGCAATATCAGGGACAGTTCTTTGCCCACCCTGTCCTTCAATACCACATCATCATCTAGCCCAGGGATGGATGTTTTTTTGCTTTCCCTCCTGCATTCATCGATGTGCATTGGAACCCCCCGGATTGTGGTAGGACATATGGTTTCTGATTTGGTGCCGCCGAGCACCTGATTTAGTGCCGCCGAGTACTTGCTATTGCCTACCACATCTATGCTTTTTGGTTAACTTTAATAATTTCATTTATTTTAATTTTGAGGGATATCTTTTCCATTCACACGTCCGCAAAATGGGTCCGCATCCGTTCCGCAATTTTGCGGAACGGGTGCAGAACCATTCATTTTCAATGGGGCTGGAATGTGCTGTGCGCATCCGCGGATCCGCACTTCCGCATCTGTGCTTCCGTTTCCGCCAAAAAATAGAACATGTCCTATTCTTGTCCGCATTTGCAGACAAGATTAGGCATTTTCTATTATAGTGCCGGCGATGTGCGGTCCACAAATTGCAGAATGCACATTGCGGACTTACGGACATGTGAATGGACCCTCATAGTAAAATTATTAAAGGTTACGTTTTATCTTCATGTATATTCTAATGGATTGCCTTCCTTGTACAATGTTATAATATACTTTCTATGTTAGAAAGTATATTATAGTGCATTTGTATTGTGCGGCAGTTATGTGCGGTTCTGCTGCGATACTGCAGGTATATAGAGGGACAAGCGTTATTGGAACAAATAATTTCTATTGGTGTGATATACCAGTCGTCCCCCAAAAAAACAGATTGAAGCGGGGTGTTATATACCAATATACTTTCTTTATAGTGCATTTGGGTACTGTATAGTGCATTTGCGCATGCGCATGCGCAAAAATTATATTGCCGATATTTCTCATTGAAAACAAAAATGAATGGAGATCGCAGATTCGAATAATACATCGGGTATGTCACTGTCCATGTTGTGGGACTATTTGTGCACTTCTAGTAATTATTTCTTGGCTGCAAATATGAGCTGAAGGTTTTTCAGGTTCGTCTGCCATTAAAATGAATGGGACCCGCCGCGAACTTGCTGTTCGCGAACTTGCGGTTCGCGAGCTTTTGATCGTGTTCGCGCGATCGCGTTCGCGAACCGCCCCGGCAGATGTTCGTCCATCACTACTTAACACATTTCTCACAGTTATGATTTGTCTTTCTCAAGCTCCTCCTGTATGGCTTGCATGTGGAGCATTCATGTGAAAATGACACTGTTTCTCTAACAAATACTCAAGTTACTTTTTCTTCATCGATTTCTTTTAGAGCTTTCTTCAATTCATTCTTTGCTCTGACAAAATTAGATCCTTGGTCAGATCTAAGCTCTCTGACAGTACCTCTAATGGCTATGAAACATCTCAAGGCGTTGATGAAGGAGTCAGTTGACATATCTTCTAACATTTGCAGGTGAATCGCTTTGGAACTCAGACATGTAAATATTAGTCCATATCTCTTGTACTCCTTGAGGTTCTGTTTGGTGATGAATGGGCCAAAACAATTCATTCCGCTATAAAGAAATGGTGTTGATGGGTTTACACTATCTGCAAGGTAAATCTGCCATTCTTTGTTCTTCTGTAGGTCTACGTGCCTTTTTGCAGACTACACATTTACTTATATACTTTGCTTCCTTTCACAATCCAGTAACCATGAAAAGCAAGGGCATCTTTCAACCTCTCAGCCCCTGACAAAACTGACTCCGGAGTGCAGGATCATTCCACCCCGAGTCAGTTGCCCATCTTCTAAATTCTGCACAATACGACTCTGCAGTACATTCTCCCTGTAACAAACTGCGCAGCTTAGATTCAGCCATAGAGACCCGGTCTGGGTCATCATAAATCAAGCCTAAGGCTCTAAAAACTTCATCCACCGACCGGAGGGATGGTGAACCTGTCGGCAGAGAAAAAGCCCAGGACTGCGCGTCCCCTTTGAGCAGAGATATAATGATCCCCACTCTTTGATTCTCGTCACCAGATGACATCGGCCGCAGACGAAAATACAACATGCAGGACTCCCTGAACCGAATAAAGTCATCAACACCCCCTGAGAACCTATCAGGGAGAGCGACTTTAGGCTCTAAGCAGAACTGATTTCCTCCAACGGCGCCCGACGCCAAAGCATTCTGACACCGTGCAACAGAACTGCGGAGATCAGCAACCTCCAGCGATAATCCCTGCATGCGATCAACCAAGGCATCCATAGCCTCCACTTCGCAAACAGCAGGGATATGACAGTTTTTGGGCGGGTTATAATGTCACGATAGGTAGGTAAGCGGGGAAATAACCAAACACAGGAAAACAAACAGAACAAACGACTAGGCCCAAAAGCTAGGGAGAAAAGGGTCACCTCCTACCAATCCCTAAAAGCTTTCCCTAAACTGCTGTGCCCATGTGCCTACCCTTATTGTGGATATGCACATGCCCTCGTGCCTAAACCTAAACACCCTGGGCAAACACTAAGCAGCAGGGAAAAGGGAAGAGGCAACCTGCTTCTTCAAACCAGGAGGAAGCAAGCGTCTCCCTAGAGGCCTAGATAAAACACACAAAGGGAAATAACGGAGAGGACTTATCTTGAGCAGAGCTGGAGCAGACAATCCACCATACATCAAGAGCTCCCAGGAAATAACTATAACCCGCACAGGCCACTGGGGGAAGGAGGGATAAATAGCCTCACTAAAAATGAAACCCAGTACACCTGAGGGAAGGTGGATCCAGCTCAAACCCAAATCAAAACAAACAGAGAAGTCAAACATGTGCAGCCAGTCTGACAGACCTCCGCACATTCACAGGGCAAGGCATGACATAGAAATTATTTTTTTTAATAGCATTTGTCACTCTGTGTAGCTGCGGTAACACAGCAAAACCGCAAACAAATGCTGCACTACCTAAATGCACCATATATAAAGTATATTATTGGTATATCACACCCCTGCTTCAATCAGTTTCTGGGGGGGCATCTAGAATATCACACCAGTTGAAATTATTTGCTCCAATAGCGTTTGTCACTCTGTGTAGCTGCGGTAACACAGCAAAACCACAAACAAATGCTGCACTACATAAATGCACTATATAGAAAGTATATTATTGGTATATCCCACCCCTGCTTCAATCAGTTTTTTGGGTGGGCAACTGGTATATCACACCAGTAGAAATTATTTGTTCCAATAGCGTTTGTCACTCTATGTAGCTGCGGTAACGCAGCAAAACCGCATACAAATGCTGCACTACCTAAATGCACTATATATAAAGTATATTATTGGTATATCACACCCCTGCTTCAATCAGTCTTTTGGGGGGCAACTGTTATATCACACCAGTTGAAATTATTTGTTCCAATAGCGTGTCACTCTGTGTAGCTGCGGTAACGCAGCAAAACCACAAACAAATGCTGCACTACATAAATGCACTATATAGAAAGTATATTATTGGTATATTACACCCCTGCTTCAATCAGTTTTTTGGGGGGGCAACTGGTATATCACACCAGTAGAAATTATTTGTTCCAATAGCGTTTGTCACTCTATGTAGCTGCGGTAACGCAGCAAAACCGCAAACAAATGCTGCACTACCTAAATGCACTATATATAAAGTATATTATTGGTATATCACACCCCTGCTTCAATCAGTCTTTTGGGGGGGCAACTGTTATATCACACCAGTTGAAATTATTTGTTCCAATAGCGTGTCACTCTGTGTAGCTAAATGCTGCACTACCTAAATGCACTATATAGAAAGTATATTATTGGTATATCACACCCCTGCTTCAATGAGTCTTTTGGGGGGGCAACTGTTATATCACACCAGTAGAAATTATTTCTTCCAATAGCGTGTCACTCTGTGTAGCTGCGGTAACGCAGCAAAACCACAAACAAATGCTGCACTACATAAATGCACTATATAGAAAGTATATTATTGGTATATTACACCCCTGCTTCAATCAGTTTTTTGGGGGGGCAACTGGTATATCACACCAGTAGAAATTATTTGTTCCAATAGCGTTTGTCACTCTATGTAGCTGCGGTAACGCAGCAAAACCTCAAACAAATGCTGCACTACATAAATGCACTATATATAAAGTATATTATAGGTATATCACACCCCTGCTTCAATCAGTTTTTTGGGGGGGCAACTGGTATATCACACCAGTAGAAATTATTTGTTCCAATAGCGTTTGTCACTCTGTGTAGCTGCGGTAACGTAGCAAAACCGCAAACAAATGCTGCACTACCCAAATGCACTACATAGAAAGTATATTATTGGTATATCACACCCCTGCTTCAATCAGTCTTTTGGGGGGGGAAACTGTTATATCACACCAGTTGAAATTATTTGTTCCAATAGCGTGTCACTCTGTGTAGCTAAATGCTGCACTACCTAAATGCACTATATAGAAAGTATATTATTGGTATATCACACCCCTGCTTCAATCAGTCTTTTGGGGGGGCAACTGTTATATCACACCAGTAGAAATTATTTCTTCCAATAGCGTGTCACTCTGTGTAGCTGCGGTAACGCAGCAAAACCACAAACAAATGCTGCACTACATAAATGCACTATATAGAAAGTATATTATTGGTATATTACACCCCTGCTTCAATCAGTTTTTTGGGGGGGCAACTGGTATATCACACCAGTAGAAATTATTTGTTCCAATAGCGTTTGTTACTCTATGTAGCTGCGGTAACGCAGCAAAACCTCAAACAAATGCTGCACTACCTAAATGCACTATATATAAAGTATATTATAGGTATATCACACCCCTGCTTCAATCAGTTTTTTGGGGGGGCAACTGGTATATCACACCAGTAGAAATTATTTGTTCCAATAGCGTTTGTCACTCTGTGTAGCTGCGGTAACGTAGCAAAACCGCAAACAAATGCTGCACTACCCAAATGCACTACATAGAAAGTATATTATTGGTATATCACACCCCTGCTTCAATCAGTCTTTTGGGGGGGGAAACTGTTATATCACACCAGTTGAAATTATTTGTTCCAATAGCGTGTCACTCTGTGTAGCTGCGGTAACGCAGCAAAACCACAAACAAATGCTGCACTACATAAATGCACTATATAGAAAGTATATTATTGGTATATTACACCCCTGCTTCAATCAGTTTTTTGGGGGGGCAACTGGTATATCACACCAGTAGAAATAATTTGTTCCAATAGCGTTTGTCACTCTGTTTAGCTGCGTTAACGCAGTAAAACCTCAAACAAATGCTGCACTACCTAAATGCACTACATAGAAAGTATATTATTGGTATACCACACCCCTGCTTCAATAATTTTTTTGGGGGGGCAACTGGTATATCACACTAGTTGAAATTATTTGTTCCAATAGCGTATGTCACTCTGTGTAGCTGCAGTATCGCAGCAGAACCGCACACAACTGCTGCACAATACAAATGCACTATAATATACTTTCTATGTTAGAAAGTATAAGTTTATTACACCCCTCAGTAAGTCACATCTATCGATAGCACACCTATACCAGTCCTTAAAAGGACTTTTGTCGCCCTATTAGCTAGCGTTTGGTGTCCCTAACAGTCTGTCCCTGCTCCACACAGCAACCTCTCCCTACACTGGCAAAAGACTGAATGTAAAATGGCAGCAAGATCGAGTCTATTTATAAGGTAGGGGGTATGTTCATATGCTGAAACGTCTCAATTGGCTGTCCTATACCACCTGATGGATGTGTCATGAGTGGAGTTGAGCGGACACCTGGATGTTCGAGTTTGTTCGGGTTTGGCGGGACCCGAACTTTTGAGCACTAAAATGGCTGTAAAAATGTCATGGAAAGGGCTAGAGGGCTGCAAATGGCATCAAAATAGGGTTAAGAGCATGGCAAGTGCTCTGCAAACAAATGTGGATAGGGAAATGACTTAAAATAACATAAAATAGGTAAAAATAAAAAATAATAATCTTGATCTAGGAGGACGAGGTCCATATGGAGTAGGAGGTTGAGGAGGCGGTGGATGTGGCGGTGAAGGTGGAAAATTAGGGTACACCCCAAAACATTGGGAAATATAACCTGTGATAACCCCCTCCAGTCATGAAAAACACACGTTCAGACAATACACTGGCTGCAGTGCAAGCCAGCACCTCCAAGGGGTACAGGGCAAGCTCAGGACATGTGCCCAATTTGGAGACCCAGAAGTTGCAGGGGCTGACCCCTGTCAGTCAGTTCGTGTAGGCATGTGCACACTTACTGCCCCACCATGTCGCACGTCCCCGTGATGTTCACGATCCAATTTGATATCAAATTTCGATGTTTTTTTATGCGCCTACCATGGTGATCACGGGTGGCGGGGAATCAGGGTTCCAGGCCAGAGAGGGAGCGTGAGAAAAAGAGACCACATCCAAGGTAGGATTCATTTTTTAAAATTTAAAATTATAGAGTTGAAATATGGGAGAAATTATTAAAGCGTAAAAGTGTGACAACTTTTCAAAGTTTAAGCATTAAATGAAAGGCTGTGGCGTGCATTAATTACTGAATAATATATAAAATTTTATTCCCTGTCACCTATGCATAGCATGTGTTTATTCACGTCTAAAATTGTATAATGTCAACCCAAGAATGTAACAGAAAAATTATTGAAATTTATTAAGCTGTCAACTAGGTAGAGGAGGGGTATATTACAGCCAAAAATTGGTGAATTTCACCCAAAAATGTAACTGACAAAAAAAAAAAAATTCCGGTCTACTAGGTATAGGAGTGGTACATCACACCCAAAAATTGGTGAATCTCACCAGAATATATAACTGACCATTTTTTTTTTTTGTTTAACCTGTCTACTAGGTATAGCAGTGGTACTATACACCCAAAAATTTGTTAATTTCACCAGAAAATGTGAGTGACAATTAAAAAAATTTTTTTTTCCGGTCTACTAGGTATAGGAGTGGTACATCACACCTAAAAATTGGTGAATTTCACCAGAATATATAACTGACCATTTTTTTTTTGTTTAACCTGTCTACTAGGTATAGCAGTGGTACTATACACACCAAAATTGGTTTATTTCACCAGAAAATGTAAGTGACAATTTTTATATTATTTTTTGACCGGTCTAGTAGGTATAGCAGTGGTACTATATACCCAAAATTGGTGAATTTCACCAGAAAATGTAAATGACAAAGTAGTGAAATTATATAAAATAAAATAGGTACAAATAAATAAAAAAAATTTGATTTATGAGGTGGAGTTCCATATGGAGTAGGAGTTTGAGGAGGCGGTGGACGAAGCAGTGTAGGTGGAAGCGGCAGTGGAGGACGACGAGGTAGCCAACACAGGTTTTTGGTTTTAATGTTATTTTTTAAAATTAGGCTAAACTCTAAAAAAGTGTGAAATATCCAAAATACAAGAATGAGCAATTGCGCTGCAGTATAACAATGGCTGGTTAGTGCCGGTATACATGTCTATTCTGCACAAGGACAAGTCCTGAGGGATCTATGCCTGGTTCATTTTAATGAATGTGAGCTTGTCCACATTGACTGCGCTTGTCTGTGATGACACCCCCTGCCATGCTAAACACACGTTCAGATAATACACTGGCCGCAGGGCAGGCCAGCACCTCCAAGGCGTAAAGGGCAAGCTCAGGCCATGTGCCCAATTTGGAGACCCAGAAGTTGAAAGGGGCAGACCCGTCATTTAGTACGTGTAGGCGTGTGCACACATACTGCTCCACCATGTTGGTGAAATGCTGCCTCCTGTTAAGACGTTCCATATCAGCTGGTGGTGCTGGTTGTTGTGGTGTGCTGACAAAGCTTTTCCACATTTCGGGCATGCTAACCCTGCCTTCTGAGGTGCTGGTGGTGCCCCAGCTGCGTTGGCGACCTCTTCCTCTGCCTTTCGCCTTGTGCTTCCACTGTGCCCCCGCTGTCAGGTGGGAATGCCACCAGCAGCGCGTCTACCAGCGTGCGCTAGTACTCGCGCATCTTACGATCACGCTCCAGTGAGGGAATTAAGGATGGTACGTTGTCCTTGTAACGAGGATCCAGCAGCGTGGCCACCCAGTAATCAGCACAAGTTAGAATGTGGGCAACTCGGCAGTCATTGCGGAGACACTGCAGCATGTAATCGCTCATGTGTGCCAGGCTGCTCAGAGGCAACGAAAAGCTGTCCTTTGTGGGAGGTGTATCGTCTGTGTCCTCTGTATCCCCCATCCACGCACCAGTGATGGCCATGAGCTGGTCTGGGTGCCACCCTGCTGTGAAAACATGGCTCCTCCTCCTCCAGCTCCTCCTCCTCCATCTCGTCATTGTCCAGAACTGTGCCATGGCTGGACAATTGTGTACCTTGAGTTTGTGGGTGCAGGAACCCACCCTCGGAGCCACTTGGAAATGACTGGCCTGAAACTCTACAAAATGATCCCTCTTCCTCCTTCTCCTCCTCCTGTGCCACATCCTCTTCTATCATCGCCAGGAGCGTTTTTTCAACGAGGCATAGAAGTGGGATAGTAACGCTGAGAATGGCGTTATCAGCACTGGCCAGGTTGGTGGAGTACTCAAAACAGTGCAACAAGGAACACAGGTCTCGCATGGAGGCCCAGTCATTGGTGGTGAAGTGGTGCTGTTCCGCCGAGCGACTCACCCGTGCGTGCTGCAGCTGAAACTCCACAATCGCCTGCTGCTGCTCGCACAGTCTGGCCAGCATGTGCAAGGTGGAGTTCCACCTTGTGGGCACGTCGCATATGAGGCGAAAGCCGAAGTTACGCTGCAGCGCTGACAGGCGAGCAGCAGCAGGGTGAGAACACCAAAAGCGTGCACAGATGGCCCGCACTTTATGCAGCAGCTCTGACATATCGGGGTAAGTTTTAAGGAATCTCTGCACCACCAAATTCAGCACATGCGGCCGGGCAAGGGATGTGCGTCAAACCGGCTAGTCCCAGAGCTGCTACGAGATTTCGCCCATTCTCGCACACCACCAGGCCGGGCTTGAGGCTGACAGGCACAAACCACTCATCAGTCTGTTGTTCAAGGCCCGTCCACAGCTCCTGCGCGGTGTGGGGTTTGTCCCCCAAAATGATAAGTTTTAAAACTGCCTGCTGTTGTTTAGCCCTGCCTGTGCTGAAGTTGGTGGTGAAGGTGTTACGCTGACCGGATGAGTAGCTGATAGAGGATGAGAAAGCAGAGTAGGAGGAGGAAGCAACAGGAGGCAAACTGAAGCGCCCTGCAATCCTCGGTGGTGGAAGGACATGCGCCAAACTGCTATCCACCTCAGGCCCAGCCGCCACTGCATTTACCCAGTGTGCTGTTATGGAGATACAACGGCCCTGAACGTGCTTACTGGTCCACGTATCCGTAGTCAGGTGCACCTTGCCACAGATGGCGTTGCGCAGTACACACCTGATTTTGTCCCCTACTCGGTTGTGCAGGGAAGGGATGGCTCGCCTTGAAAAGTAGTGGCGGCTGGGCACGACATACTGTGGGACAGCCACCGCCATAAGGCCTTTAAAACTATCCGTCTCCACCAGAAGGAATGACAGCATTTCAAAGGCCAGTAATTTAGAAATGCTGGCATTCAGGGCTAGGGATCGTGGGTGTGTAGGGGGGTACTTCCTCTTCCTCTCCAGCGTTTGGGAGATGGAGAGCTGAATGCTTACTTGGGACATTGTGGAGATGCTTGTGCAATGAGCAGGACACTGGGTCAGTGGGCATGCTATGCAGTGGGTCAGTTTATATGTATATAAGTTTGTGACGCCAGTTGCAGCTTGCGCAGGGCCCTGTAAGATGTTATGAGCTCACGTACTAGGTAAGGAATGCCAGAGGGGGGTAATGTCTCTATATAGCAGATTTGGTAATGTCAACGGTGTCTCCTACATTGGTACAGCTGGACTCCTGTATCCTGGCTCACATGCAACAAAATGAGTGCTGTTAATAGGAGTAATTGAGGAATGATGGAAATCCACACAGATAATAGGGTCCAACTTGTCTTTACTTGGTGATATGATATGCAGCTTTGATCCATACAAGTATACAGCAATAGTCTAGGGTCCCAGCAGGTTTTGGCAATATGTGGCAGGAATTTATATATATTCTGCATCTGTTCATACGCCTATTAGAATCTGGCAGGTATCTATCTTCTCCTTGTTTTGGGATCTTTACTTATAGGACTGCTCGCAGGGTATGGTGGTGGCTTCCTGGAGATCTGATAGTTCTGTAGATGGCTGCTTCCTTGGTCTACCAGCTGAGGTAAGGGACTCAGGCTGGGAAGGTTGATCTGGGGCCTCAGCCGAGGCTTGGATCCTTGGTTGGGGTCCTTGTTTCTGGGAGCTCCTACTAACACAGCCTACCCCGGCAGGGGGGCTGGTTACACTCCCTAGAACTTTCTTTCCTCCTCCTGAAGTAGGATGTGGGAACATTCCACTCCTCCTCAGAAAGGGGGAAGCTAGCCTGAAATGGTCTGTTCCAGGCTAGAAACTAACTCTAACCTGTTACATACTGCTGCCACCTGCTGGTGTACATTGAGAATTACAGCAAATATATAAAATACAGGCATAGAAATATATACATTGGGAATGCACGGTTATACTACATCAGATGGAAATACACATGTACACCTAACATCATGAAGCAGGGTGAAAGAGTTTTAGTGACATACTCTGGGATGTTACACTTGGTGAATCAGGTGTTGGTGTTGCTGGCAGATCCTCTGTTTGCGGGGTGGCAGGTGGCACTGTCACTCCAGAGGTGGATGAAGAGGCCGAGACTGCAGCAGAAAAGGAAGCAGGAGGAGCCAGAGACCTTTCTTGGTTTTTGAGGTGTCTACTCCACTGCAGCTCATGCTTTGCACTTAAATACCTGGTCATGCAGGTTGTGCTCAGATTGAGAACGTTTATGCCTCGCTTCAGGCTCTGATTGCACAGCGTGCAAACCACTCGTTTCTTGTCATCAGCACATTGTCTGAAGAACTGCCATGCCAGGGAACTCCTTAGAGCTGGCTTTGGTGTGCTCGGTCCCTTGCTATGGTGGGCAGTAGCAGGTGTACTGTCTAGAGGATGGCTGCTCCGCTTTTCCACCCTGCTCCCTCTTCTGCTGTGCTGGTGGCTCTGTGCGACCACCGCCTCTTCCTCCGAACTACATAGGTCACTCGCATGACCTTGATTCCATGTGGGGTCGATGACCTCATCGTCCTCCACATCATCTTCCACCCAGTCTTCACCCCTGCCTTCCTTGTCGGTCTGCACACTTTCGAACGCCCCAGCAGTTGGCACCTGTGTTTCGTCATCATCCGAGACGTGCTGAGATGGTCCTCCCATGTACTCATCTTGAAAGATAAGTGGTTGGGCATCGATGCACTCAATCTCTTCCACTTCTGGGGCAGGGCTAGGTGGATGGCCCTGGGAAACCCTGCTAGCACAGTCATCAAAAAGCAGAAGAGTCTGCTGCATGACTTGGGGCTCAGACTGCTTGGCTGATTTGCAAGGGGGTGAGGTGAAAGACTGATGGACATCGGCTGCAGGTGCCAACTGTGGTCTTTCAGCAGGAGACTGGGTGGAAGACAATGTGAAGGAACTGGATCCACTGTCAGCAACCCAATCTACTATCGCCTGTACTTGTTCAGGCCTCACCATTCGTAGAGCAGCATTAGGCCCGACCAAATACCGCTGCAGGTTTTGTCACCTACTCGCACCTGAGGAAGGGGTTTCACTTATGCGTGTAGCTGGCACAGATCGACCACGTCCTCTCCCTGCAACAGGAGCTCCACCAGCAGCACAACAACCTGGGCCACGTCCCTTATTTGACGCTCTCCTCATATTTTTCGAATTTAGGATCTTGCCCTAAATGGGTGTTTAATTAATAGTAGAATAGAATGACAGTATGTAAAGGGTGCATTTCACACGGCCTGAACCAGACTAGGCATCAATTAAAGATTTTTTTGCCCAAAATGGCTGTATTTCAAATGCCTGAATCAAACCGCGGTATGTAAAGGGTGTATCTCACACGGCCTGACCCACTGTAGGCCTGAATTAAAGATTTATTTGCACTAAATGGCTGTATTTCAAATTCCTGAATCAAACCCCTGTATGTAGAGGGTGTATCTCACACGGCCTGAACCAGTGTAAGCCTGAATTAAAGATTTCTTTGCATAAAATAGCTGTATTTCAAATGGCTGTATTTCAAAAACCTGAATCAAACCCCTGTATGTAGTGGGTGTATCTCACAGGGCCTGAAACAGTATAGGCCTGAATTAAATATTTCTTTGCCCAAAATGGCTGTATTTCAAATGGCTGTATTTCAAATGCCTGAATCAAACTCCTGTATGTAAAGGGTGTATCTCACAGGGCCTGAACCAGTATAGGCCTGAATTAAAGATTTCTTTGCCCAAAATGGCTGTATTTCAAATGGCTATATTTCAAATGCCTGAATCAAACCCCTGTATGTAGAGGGTGTATCTCACATGGCCTGAACCAGTATAGGCCTGAATTAAATATTTCTTTGCCCAAAATGGCTGCATTTCAAATGGCTGTATTTCAAATACCTGAATCAAACCCCTGTATGTAGAGGGTGTATCTCACACGGCTTGAATCAGTGAAGGCCTGAATTAAAGATTTCTTTGCCCACAATGGCTGTATTTCAAATACCTGAATCAAACCCCTGTATGTAGAGGATGTATCTCACACGGCTTGAATCAGTGTAGGCCTGAATTAAATATTTTTTGCCCAAAATGGCTGTATTTCAAATGGCTGTATTTCAAATGCCTGAATCAAACCCCAGTATGTAGAGGGTGTATCTCACACGGCCTGACCCACTGTAGGCGAGAATTAAAGATTTCTTTGACCAAAATGGCTGTTTTTCAAATGGCTGTATTTCAAATGCCAGAATCAAACCCCTGTATGTAGAGGGTGTATCTCACACGGCCTGAACCAGTGTAGGCCTGAATTCAATATTGGTGCACCAAATGGCGGTATTTCAAATGCCTGAATCAAACCCCTGCATCAAACCCCTGCATGTAGAGGGTGTATCTCACACAGCTTGAATCAGTGTAGGCCTGAATTAAAGATTTCTTTGCCCAAAATGGCTGTATTTCAAATGCCTGAATCAAACCTCTGTATGTGGAGGGTGTATCTCACACGGTCTGAACCAGTGTAGGCCTGAATTAAATATTTTTTTGCCCAAAATGGCTGTATTTCAAATGGCTGTATTTCAAATGCCTGAATCAAACCCTTGTATGTAAAGGGTGTATCTCACACGGCCTGACCCACTGTAGGCCTGAATTAAAGATTTCTTTGACCAAAATGGCTGCTTTTCAAATGGCTGTATTTCAAATGCCAGAATCAAACCCCTGTATGTAGAGGGTGTATCTCACACGGCCTGAACCAGTGTAGGCCTGAATTCAATATTGGTGCACCAAATGGCGGTATTTCAAATGCCTGAATCAAACCCCTATATGTAGAGGGTGTATCTCACACGGCTTGAATCAGTGTAGGCCTGAATTAAAGATTTCTTTGCACAAAATGGCTGTATTTCAAATGGCTGTATTTCAAATGCCTGAATTAAACCCCTGTATGTAGAGAGTGTATCTCACAGGGTCTGAAACAGTATAGACCTGAATTAAATATTTCTTTGCCCAAAATGGCTGTATTTCAAATGGCTGTATTTCAAATGCCTGAATTAAACCCCTGTATGTAGAGGGTGTATCTCACACGGCCTGAACCAGTGTAGGCCTGAATTAAAGATTTCTTTGCACAAAATGGCTGTATTTCAAATGCCTGAATCAAACCCCTGTATGTAGAGGGTGTATCTCACACGGCCTGAACCAGTGTAGGCCTGAATTCATTATTGGTGCACAAAATGGTGGTATTTCAAATGCCTGAATCAAACCCCTGTATGTAGAGGGTGTATCTCACACGGCTTGAATCAGTGTAGGCCTGAATTAAAGATTTCTTTGCACAAAATGGCTGTATTTAAAATGGCTGTATTTCGAAAGTCTGAATCAAACCCCTGTATGTAGAGGGTGTATCTCACAGGGCCTGAACCAGTATAGGCCTGAATTAAAGATTTATATGCCCAAAATGGCTGTTTTTCAAATGCCTGAATCAAACCCCTGTATGTAGAGGGTATATCTCACACGGCCTGAACCAGTGTAGGCCTGAATTAAAGATTTCTTTGCACAAAATGGCTGTATTTCAAATGCCTGAATCAAACCCCTGTAAGTATAGGGTGTATCTCACACGGCCTGAACCAGTGTAGGCCTGAATTCAATATTGGTGCACAAAATGGCGGTATTTTAAATACCTGAATCAAACCCCTGTATGTAGAGGGTGTATCTCACACGGCTTGAATCAGTGTAGGCCTGAATTAAAGATTTCTTTGCCCAAAATGGCTGTATTTCAAATGGCTGTATTTCAAATGCCTGAAACAAACCCCTGTATGTAGAGGGTGTATCTCACAGGGCCAGAACCAGTGTAGGCCTAAATTTAAGATTTCTTTGTCCAAAATGGCTGTATTTCAAATGCCTGAATCAAACCCCTGTATGTAAAGGGTTTATCTCACACGGCCTGACCCACTGTAGGCCTGAATTAAAGATTTCTTTGACCAAAATGGCTGTTTTTCAAATGGCTGTATTTCAAATGCCGGAATTGAACCCCTGTATGTAGAGGGTGCATCTCACACGGCCTGAACCAGTGTAGGCCTGAATTCAATATTGGTGCACCAAATGGCGGTATTTCAAATGCCTGAATCAAACCCCTGTATGTAGAGGGTGTATCTCACACGGCTTGAATCAGTGTAGGCCTGAATTAAAGATTTCTTTGCACAAAATAGCTGTATTTCAAATGGCTGTATTTCAAAAGTCTGAATCAAACCCCTGTATGTAGAGGGTGTATCTCACAGGGCCTGAACCAGTATAGGCCTGAATGAAAGTTTTTTTTGCCCAAAATGGCTGTATTTCAAATGCCTGAATCAAACCCCTGTATGTAGAGGGTGTATCTCACACGGCTTGAACCAGTGTAGGCCTGAATTAAAGATTTCTTTGCACAAAATGGCTGTATTTCAAATGCCTGAATCAAACCCCTGTATGTAGAGGGTGTATCTCACACGGCTTGAATCAGTGTAGGCCTGAATTAAAGATTTCTTTGCACAAAATAGCTGTATTTCAAATGGCTGTATTTCAAAAGTCTGAATCAAACCCCTGTATGTAGAGGGTGTATCTCACACGGCCTTAACCAGTGTAGGCCTGAATTAAAGATTTCTTTGCACAAAATGACTGTATTTCAAATGCCTGAATAAAACCCCTGTATGTAAAGGGTATATCTCACACGGCCTGAACCAGTGTAGGCCTGAATTCAATATTGGTGCACAAAATGGCGTTATTTTAAATGCCTGAATCAAACCCCTGTATGTAAAGGGTATATCTCACACGGCCTGAACCAGTGTAGGCCTGAATTCAATATTGGTGCACAAAATGGCATTATTTTAAATGCCTGAATCAAACCCCTGTATGTAGAGGGTGTATCTCACACGGCTTGAATCAGTGTAGGCCTGAATTAAAGATTTCTTTGCCCAAAAGGGCTGTATTTCAAATGCCTGAATCAAACCACTGTATGTAGAGGGTGTATCTCACACGGTCTGAATTAGTGTAGGCCTGAATTAAATAGTTCATTGGCCAAAATGGTTGTATTTCAAATGGCTGTATTTCAAATGCCTGAATAAAACCCCTGTATGTAAAGGGTGTATCTCACAGGGCCTGAACCAGTGTAGGCCTGAATTAAAGATTTCTTTGCCCAAAATGGCTGTATTTCAAATGGCTATATTTCAAATGCCTGAATCAAACCCCTGTATGTAGAGGGTGTACCTAACACGGTCTGAACCAGTGTAGGCCTGAATTAAAGATTTCTTTGACCAAAATTACTGTATTTCAAATGCCTGAATCAAACCCCTGTATGTAGAGGGTGTATCTCACACGGCCTGACACAGTGTAGACCTGAATATAATATTGGTGCACCAAATGGCGGTATTTAAAATCTCTGAATCTAACCCAAATGTATTAAGGGTGTATCTCACAATGACATCTGCATGGCTGCCAACAATTTTTTTTTTGTCCAAACGAGTGTTTGTTTAACAACTGAATTTGACAGCAGTATATAAGCCTGTAATTTCACACATGCTGATGCCTGAAAATAGTGTTTTTTGTTAAAAAGTGTGTTTTTAAAACCCCAAGAAAATGATGGGTGTATTTGTAGCTTAAATTGCACACTGACTAATCCAGATGTTGTAGATTGCCAAAAAAGTGTTTTTTTGGTAACAGAATATGAAAGCTGTATATATTAACCCCTTTAGGCCCTATTTCACCTTAAGGAATTGGCCATTTTTTGCAAATCTGACCAGTGTCACTTTAAGTGCTGATAACTTTATAACGCTTTTACTTACCCAGGCCGTTCTGAGATTGTTTTTTCGTCACATATTGTACTTCATGACACTGCTAAAATTGGGTCAAAATTTTTTGCTAATTTCTAAGTTTCAGTTTCTCTACTTCTGCAATACATAGTAATACGCCCCAAAATTGTGATGACTTTACATTCCCTATATGTCTATTTCATGTTTGTATTATTTTGGGAATGATATTTTATTTTTTGGGGATGTTACATAGCTTAGAAGTTTAGAAGAAAATTTAGACATTTTTCAGAAATTTTACAAATCCCACTTTTTATGGACCAGTTCAAGACTGAAGTCACTTTGTGAGGCTTACGTAATAGAAACCATCCAAAAATTACCCCTTTTTAGAAACTACACCCCTCAAGGTATTCAAAACTGATTTTATAAACTTTGTTAACCCTTTAGGTCTTCCACAAGACTTCATGGCAAATGGACATAAACTATAAGAATTTTGATTTTTTTTTAAATTTTCCAATATAATCAATTTTTTCCAGGACAAAGCAAGGGTTAACTGCCAAACAAAACTCAATATGGGTTGCCATGATTCTGTAGTTTGCAGAAATACCCCATATGTGGTCGTAAACTACAGTTTGGCCAAACGGGAGGACATAGAAGGAGGGGAACGCCATATGGTTTTTTCAAGGCAGATTTTGCAGGACTGGTTTTGTTTATACCATGTCCCATTTCAAGCCCCCCGTTGCACCCCTAGAATAGAAATTCCAAAAAAGTGACTCCATCTAAGAAAGTACACCCCTCAAGGTATTCAAAACTGGGTTTACAAACTTTGTTAACCCTTTAGGTGTTCCACAAGAGTTAATGGCAGATGGAGAAACAATTTTGGAATTTAAATTTTTTGGAAAATTTTCCATTTTGACCCATTTTTCCCAGTAATAAAGTAAGGGTTAACTGCCAAACAAAACTCAATATGGGTTGCCCTTATTCTGTAGTTTGCAAAAACACCCCATATGTGGTCCTAAACTACTGTTTGGCCAAACGGGAGGACATAGAAGGAGGGGAACGCCATATGGGTTTTGGAAGGCAGATTTTGCAGGACTGGTTTTGTTTATACCATGTCCCATTTCAAGCCCCCCGTTGCACCCCTAGAATAGAAATTCCAAAAAAGTGACTCCATTTAAGAAAGTACACCCCTCAAGGTATTCAAAACTGGGTTTACAAACTCTGTTAACCCTTTAGGTGTTCCACAAGAGTTAATGGCAGATGGAGAAACAATTTTGTAATTTAAATTTTTTGGAAAATTTTCAATTTTAACCCATTTTTTCCAGTAATAAAGTAAGGGTTAACTGCCAAACAAAACTCAATATGGGTTGCCCTGATTCTGTAGTTTGCAAAAACACCCCATATGTGGTCCTAAACTACTGTTTGGCCAAACGGGAGGACATAGAAGGAGGGGAACGCCTTATGGGTTTTGGAAGGCAGATTTTGCAGTACTGGTTTTGTTTATACCATGTCCCATTTCAAGCCCCCCGTTGCACCCCTAGAATAGAAATTCCAAAAAAGTGACTCCATCTAAGAAAGTACACCCCTCAAGGTATTCAAAACTGGGTTTACAAACTTTCTTAACCCTTTAAGTGTTCCACAAGAGTTAATGGCAGATGGAGAAGGAATTTTGGAATTTCTATTTTTTGGAAAATTTTCCATTTTAACCCTTACTTTATTACTGGAAAAAATGGGTTAACAGCCAAACAAAACTCAATATGGGTTGCCCTGATTCTTTAGTTTGCAGAAACACCCCATATGTGGTCGTAAACTACTATTTGGCTAAACGGCAGGACATAGAAGGGGAACGCCATATGGTTTTTAGAAGGCAGATTTTGCTGGACTGGTTTATTTACACCATGTACCCTTTCAAGCCCCCTGATGCACCCCTAGAGTAGAAACTCCATAAAAGTGACCCCATCTAGGAAACTATGGGATAAGGTGGTTGTTGTTTTGCGACTATTTTAGGGTAAATATGATTTTTGGTTGCTCTATATTACACTTTTTTGAGGCAAGGTAACAAAAAATGTAAATTCTAAAATTATTTCTACATTCGCTATTTAGTTTTGTGGAAAACCTAAAGGGGTAACAAAGTTTGTAAAGTAACTTTTTAATACCTTGAGGGGTGTAGTTTCTTAGATGGGGTCACTTTTTTGGAGTTTCTAGTCTAGGATACATCATGGGGGGCTTCTAATGGGACATGGTGTAAATAAACCAGTCCATCAAAATCTGCCTTCCAGAAACCATATGGCGTTCCCTTCGTTCTATGCCCTGCCGTGTGGCTATATAGCCATTTGCGACCACATATGGGGTATTTCTGCAAACTACAGAATCAGGGCAATAAATATTTAGTTTTGTTTGGCTGTTAAACCTTGCTTTATTACCGGAAAAAAAGTATTCAAATGGAAATTTTTGGCAAAAATTGGGTGTTTTGGCACCGTTTTTATTTTATATTTTTAACGCTGTTCATCCGAGGGTTTTGGTTAAATGTTATTTTTCTAGGGCAGATTCTTACGGACGCGGCGATACCTAATAGGTCTACAATTTAAAATTTATTTTGATTTTACACTATATTATCATTTTAGGAACCAAAAAAATGTATTTTAGTATCTCCATAGCCTGGGAGCTACAGTTTTTTTTTTTTTTTTGTTGGACGACTATCTAATGTAGGGGCTCATTTTTTGCGGGATGAGATGTCAGTTTTATTGGCACTAATTGGGGGTGCATATGACATTTTGATCGCTCGCTATTACACTTTTTGTGATGTTAGGCGACAAAAAATTGTTTTTTTTTACCCGTTTTTTTTTTTTTTTAACGCTGTTCATCCAGGGGGGTTAAATGTTATTTTTATAGAGAAGATTTTTACGGATGCGGCGATGCCCAATATGTATGGCTCTTAGACTTTGGAGACAATAAGCAGGCATCCTCAAACTGCAGCCCTCCAGATGTTGTAAAACTACAATTCCCACCATGCCCTGCTGATGGCTGTAGGTTGTCTGGGCATGCTGAGAGTTATAGTTTTACAACATCTGGAGGGCCGCAGTTTGAGGATGCCTGCACTAAAACTAATATTTTTGGAAAAAATTAGTTTCCGTGTCTCCAAAGTCTGAGAGCCATAGTTTTTTATGTTCTCTAGGGGACTGTTGGGGATTATAAAAATTTTGTACTCCATGGAAGTATGATACTCCCTGAAGCAATCGATAACGCAGAGGCCCGGATGAACGGGGCAAGTGTCACATTGAGTGGTGGTGTCCTTCCGTATCTCCCTCTTGTGAAACACTCTGCATCTTTTTTTGTTCATCCCTTCTTTCCAGTATGGGGGACCACACCTGGAAAATGTTGGCCAGGGACGATCCGGGCACCTCCAATTCCCGAGGTACTCCGGCCTGCTCTTTCCCGGTCTGAAAAAATCAGGTCCTTGAGGACTGCCTCATAGAATTGGAGGAATGTCCCTGTGCTGCCAGCGCTTCGGGATAGTACAAAAGCGTTGTACAAGGCAACCTGTACCAAGTAGACCGCAACTTTTTTGTACCATGCCCGGGTTTTGCGCATGGCATTATATGGCTTGAGGACTTGATCAGAGAGATCAACTCCTCCCATATACCGATTGTAGTCGACGATATAATCGGGCTTGAGGACCGTTGCCGCGGTACATCGCACAGGGACAGGGGTTATGCCATTACCGTGGATTGTGGACAGTACAAGGACATCCCTCTTGTCCTTATACCTGACCAGCAACAGGTTTCCAGTGGTAAGGGCACGGGTCTCCCCCCTGGGGATAGGTACCTGGAGGGGGTGGGCAGGGAGGCCGTGCTGATTTTTCCGCACGGTCCCACAAGCAGACGTGGGTCTGGCGGCAAGGGACCTGAACAAGGGAATGCTAGTATAAAAGTTATCCACTTAAAGGTGGTAACCCTTATCTAGCAGTGGGTATATAAGGTCCCACACGAGTTTCCCGCTAACACCCAGAGTGGGGGGACATTCTGGGGGTTGAATACGGGAATCTCGCCCCTCGTACTTATGAAATTTGTAAGTGTACCCTGAGGTACTCTCACAACTTTTGTACATTTTCACGCCATACCTCGCCTGCTTAGTGGGAATGTATTGGCGGAAACTGAGTCTCCCCTTGAACGCAACGAGAGACTCATCAACCGCGACCTCCCTTCCAGGTACGTAGGCCTGCGCAAATTTGGCCCCGAAGTGATCGATGACCGGCCATATCTTATACAGGCGGTCATTGGCAGGATCACCTCGGGGGGGACATGCTGCATTATCTGAATAATGCAGACATTTCCGGATGGCCCCAAACCGGGGACGTGTCATGGCCATACTGTAGAGTGGGGTCTGGTAGAGAACGTCCCCACTCCAGTATTGCCTGACACTGGGTTTTTGCACTAGACCCATGTGCAGCACGAGGCCCCAAAATGTCCTCATCTCGGCTGCACTGACCAGTGTCCAGCCACCGGGGGGGGGGGGGGGGGGGCTGGGGGCAGGCAAGTGGCAGGGGGTGGTCTAGGGTCTCAAAGCTAGAAAAGAATAAATTTAGATAGTGTTTTTTCTTTCCCCTAACTTTTCCCTTCTATCCCTGCCTAAAGGTGCCTCTCCCTCACTGACCCTAACCTACCTGGAGGGTGATGAGTGCAGGAGGGTGATGGGTGCCGACGGGGGGGAACGCAGGAGCCTGGTGAGGACGGTGCTGGACGGTGCAGGTGCTGAAACAGGAAGAGGAGGGGAGAGAGGAGCGCCGGGAGTTTGAATCTCCCGCCTCTCTCCAGCACCAATCAGCATCCTGGACAGCGGCCATCAGCACCATGGCCAGCACCGCCTCTCCCAAATGCTCGGACTGTGATTGGTGGTGTGTAATCACACCACCGATTACAGTCCTTTTCCGGTTCATCGGGTCACCGGGGACCCGAATGGACCGGAAACGCAGCAAACGGCAGGTCTGAATTGACCTGCGGTTTGCTTTGATTGTGGGGTCACATGACCCCCCTGGCGTTGTGACAGGATGCCCGCTGGATGATTTCAGCGGACATCCTGTTCCGATTAACCCCCGCCGCAATCGTGTTTTAAACCCATGACGTACCAGTACGTCATGGGTCCTTAAGGACTCGGGGACCATGCCGTACCGGTACGTCATGGGTCCGTAAGGGGTTAAACTTGAATTTAACACTTGCAGATCAGGAAAAAACTTTTTTTTTTTTTTTTTTTTAAAAGTGTGTTTTTAAAACCCCAGAAAATGATGGGTGTATTTCTACCTTAAATTGCACACTGACATCCAGATGTTGTAGATTGCCAAAATAATGCTGGTGCACTGAGCTTGCATAAAATGGCCGCCGCCGCCGCCCACCTAACTAACAGAATTATAAAAGTTGTTTTTTTTGGGGGTCAATTGGCTTAGGGCAGGGTAAAACGATTGTGCCCTGCACCCACACAACTATTTCTATGTAGATCACTGAGTTAGATTCTCTCCTCTCCTATTCTCTCCCTGAAATCACAAGTCCAGCAGCATCCTCTCCCTACACTTGTAACAGCAGAGTGACGTGCAGCGCTATGTGACTTAAGCTTGTATAGAGCCTGGGTCACATGCTGCTCTGGCCAATCACAGCCATGCCATTAGTAGGCATGGCTGTGATGGCTTCTAAGGTCAGACAGTTAACCGCTTGTTGAATGGCTGCTCTGCAGCCTTTCAAAAAGCGCCAAGAAAGCGCCGAACACTGAACCCGAACTTTTACTGAAATGTTCGGGTTCGGGGTCCAAAAATCCTAAAGTTCGGTACAAACCCGAACTTTACAGTTCGGGTTCGCTCAACTCTAGTCATGAGTTAAATTTCGGCGCTATGCAAAAAAATATGGCACGTGCGAATATCGCCATATGTTCGCATGTTCAGCGAATCGCGAACGAGCAAAGTTCGCTGCGAAACTACCGCCGGGCAAACCGAAAGGCCATCTCTAGTGCCATATACCTGTTTCCGCCAAAATCTGATTGAGGGGTGCTATATACCTTTTTTTTCGTCAAATACTGAGTGAGGGGTGCTATATACCGTTTCCGCCAAATACTGATTGAGGGGTGCTATTGCTATATACCTTATTCCACAAAATACTGATTGAGGGCTACGATACACCTGCTTCCACAAAATACTGATTGAAGTGTGCCATATACCTGTTTCCGCCAAATACTGATTGGGGGGTGCTCTATACCTGTTTCCGCCAAATACTGATTGAGGGGTGCCATATGCCTTATTCCACAAAATACTGATTGAGGGGTGCTATTGATATATACCTTCTTCCACCAAATACTGATTGAGGGCTGTGATACACCTGCTTTCACAAAATACTGATTGAGGGGTGCCATATACCTGTTTCCGCTAAATACTGATTGAGGGGTGCTATATACCTGTTTCCGCCAAATACTGATTGAGGGCTGCGATATACGTTCTTCCACAAATACTTTTCTTCTCTACGGACATAGGCAGAGGGTCATTTAGAAAATGACAGGCAAAGGAAGAGGCAGACCTGGCAGGGATGGTCGGGGTCGGGTAGGTGCACCAGGCCAGAGCCTAAGTGGCAAGTTGGAGAAGTCGTGTGCGATAACTTCATGGGGCGCACCAGAGTTGGTTGAGTGGCTCACTCAGCCTTCCACTTCTGCATCCTCCTCATCCTCTGTATCTGCACCCTCCTCACCCTCTGCTGTGTGCACCCCCAAAGACACCACCACCACCACCATAGCCTCTCCACTCTAGTCAGAGGAATTATTTTCCCATCCATTCCCAGACCTTACCGATGCACAGCCATTCTTGGCATCGGATGAGGAAGAGGAGGTAGCAACGGCCGCCACCCAGCAGTCTGACGACAGTACCCAGATCAGCCCAAGAAGGGTGGTCCCCGCTATTGCTGCCTACTCCGAGATCTCTAATGTCAGTGGTGGTGAAGGCAACGATGATGACGTGTCGATGGACGTCACGTGGGTGCCCACAAGAGAGGAAGAGGAGGGGAGTTCAGAGGGAGAGACGGAGCAGCAGATAGGGAGGTGAAGGAGGAGAAGCAGTCAGTTCGCAGTGCACAGGAGGCAAAAAGAAGACTGCAAATGTATCTAGAGCGAGCCGTTCACCATGCACGTTCACATCTTGAGCTCCCAGGACGCCGGCACATGGCTCCGCAGTGTGGGCTTTTTTAACATGTCAGCTGCTGATAATAGTGTTGCCATCTGCAGCCTGTGCTGTCAACGCATAAGTCGCAGTAAGCCCAGCACTCACCTAGGGACGACCGCCTTAAGAAGGCACCTGCCTCTTCTTCTCCTCCACCTACTCCATCCTCCGTCTCCTCCTCGGCTGATTCCCCCTTTTCCACTGCTACCACCTCTTCCGCTGCACCCCCCCAAGCTCCCCAGAACCTATTCGACGTGCCAGGTGAGACGTTGCCATGCTGTGCTGCGGCTGTTGTGCCTGGAAGCCAAGAACTACACCAATCCTGCACTGCTTTCAGCTCTGCGGTTACAGGCCGCTCAGTGGCTGACCCTGCTCAATTTGACAGTTGGTAAAGTGGTGTGCGACAAAGGTGCCAATCTGCTGAGAGCGCTGAAACATGGCAAAATGACACACGTGCTGTGCATGGCACATGTCCTGAACTTAGTCGTGTAGCGATTCATTGCCAAGAAGTTGTCCAGGATGTCTTGCGGCAGGCCAGGAAAATCTCTGGCCATTTTAGAAGATCTTACACGGCCATGGCTCGCCTTGCTGACGTTCATTGGCGACACTTCCTCTGGATCAACTTGCAGGATAACAGGCCGAACTGGATGGACAAATGTCTTTTTTCGGCCTTATGTATTATGTACTATGTTACTACTTGCCCGTCAGACGTCCGATTTGTGACTGCCCTTGTATATGCTTGATAGGCTGCTCCAGCAAAAACGTGCCGTTAACTACTACCTGTACGAACTCTGCGTCAGGACAGGTTCTGGGGAGCTTGGTTTTTTTTCACAGCACCAGTGGCTGCTTATGCGCGACGCATGGAGACTTCTGAGCCCATTTGATGAGATCATCAAACTGGTCAGTCGCAGCCAGGGCACCATCAGTGACATCGTACCTTATGCCTTCTTTCTGGAGCGTGCATTGCGTCGTGTCATTGATCAAACCATTGAGGAGCAGGAGCTGGAAGATGAGGAAGTTGCAATGCTGAATAAATTTCCCAGGGGGGGCTACTCCATCTGAGACAAGTCCGCAGGCGTCTGAAGAGGAGTCAGAGGAGGATGGTGGCTGAGGGGAGAAGGAGGAGGAGGAGGAGCAAGAAGAGCAGGCTTTAAACTTTTCTGGGATCCCTGGTATTGTCTGGGGGGAGGAGACCGAGGACGACATTCTACTGTGTGATGAGCAGGAGCCAGGGCGTTCCACTGCTTTCTATTTAGTGCAAATGGGGGCCTTCATGCTCCAGTGTTTGAAGAGGGACCCCCATATAAAAAACATAAAGGTCAAGGACCTTTACTGGGTGGCAACGTTCTTAGACCCCCGTTACAAACACAAAATGGCGGACATGTTACCAGCATCACAGAGGGCTGTCAAAATGCAGCATTTCCAGGCCTTGCTGCGAGAGATGCTGCATTCTGCTGTTGCGGGCACTGGCAGAGGAATTTCCACCCACAGCGAAACAGGTGCAGGTACCAATCCTACCGCGCCTGCATAAAGAGGGCGGTTTGAAGATGTGTTGGTCACTTCGGATATGAGATCATTCTTGCAGCCAACCCATCGAAAGCAGCCCTCGGGATCCAGCCTCAAGGAACGCCTAGACCGAGAGGTGTCCGACTACATCGGGTTAACAGTCCGATGTGGACGCTCTGAGAAGCGAGGAACCCCTTGACTACTGGGTGTGCATGCTTGACCTGTGGCCAGAGCTGGAACAATTTGCCATGGAACTCTTGGCCTGCCCCTCGTTCAGCGCAACAGGGGGGATCGTGACCGATAAGCGCACTCGCCTAGCTCACGACAGTGTGGACTTACATTTTTAAAAATGAATGAGGCATGGATATCGGAGGAATTCAACACCTGTGATTACCACGTGTAATTGAATTTCCTCATGCCAGCCCACACATATCCGCCACCACCCAGAACAAAGAATGGTCCTTGCCTTATGTATATACAGCGGCATAAAAGGCCTTTTATGTCAGGTGAATGTCTAATTTTTGGGGCCTGTTTCAAAAGGAAATCCCAGCAGTCGTCAATTGTGGATAAGGATATTCTTTTTATTCAGTCATAATAGTATATCTTATGACGCGTTTCGGCTATAGCAGCCTTCATCAACAAAGGTTACATACAAGTGTTCAGTACTATCTTATATAGCAAGTATACAGGTGATTCACTGGTGACGTCAAACGCCAAAATCAAAAGCAGCTGAGATTGCACCAATCAACAGCTTAGTTTCACTATGTGCAAATAAAGAGACACAAATCCTGACGATTCAGTGAATAATTCAAACAAGTGAACAAAAAATTCTAATAAATGAGGATACTGTATCCATCCGCAGCATCAACGAGAAGATGTCTATAAAATAATATAATACAATAATAAGAATCAGTGATCGAAACAAAAATCATAAGCGCATAACTTCATAATCACGATTCAAACCTCTAGGTTGTAAGGTGTCTAAAGTGTGAATCCAGTAAGCTTCTCTCCTTAAAAGGAGTTTTTTAATGTCACCACCTCTCCTAGGTCTCTTGATCTGTTCTAAAACCTGGAACCTCAATTGTGATATTGTGTGTCCAATGATAAGGTAATGGTAACAATAAATCTTTCGTTCTAATTGTGGACTTATGTTTCCCTATCCTATCCCTAACTGCCTGTATAGTTTCACCTATATAGGCTAAACCACAAGGGCATTTTATCATGTAGATGACATTGGTTGATTCACATGTAAAAAAGCCCCTATACTTGCTATATAAGATAGTACTGAACACTTGTATGTAACCTTTGTTGATGAAGGCTGCTATAGCCGAAACGCGTCATAAGATATATGACTGAATAAAAAGAATATTCTTATCCACAATTGATGACTGCTGGGATTTCCTTTTGAATTAGACGTGGAGTTTTGCTCCTTCCCACTGCAGCACATACACATGGTCGAGTGCCGGCTGATTCACAATACTACATATTTATCCTGTGACCGCCTAATGCACCTCCAGCCACAGAATCCAAAGTTCTTTGCTGTCGGGTGAATGCCTATTACCTAATTTTTGGGGCCTGTACTGGTCGACAGTTACCTTTTTACCTTCTGACCGCCTAATGTACCTCCAGCCACAGAATCCAAAGTTCTTTGCTGTCAGGTGAATGCCTATTGGCTAATTTTTGGGGCCTGTAGTGGCCGACAGTTATATATTTATCCTGTGATCGCCTAATGAACCTCCAGCCCCAGAATCCAAAGTTCTTTGCTGTCAGGGGATTACTCAGTGTGAGAGGCAGAGCAATGTTGGGAGTTGTAGTTATTTAACTGGGACTGTATGTTAGGGCGGAAGTTATTTATGTGGGACAGTGGGGTGGAGTGATGTTATTTACATGGGACTGAATATTGAGGGGTGATGTTATTTACGTGGGACTGTATTTTGGAGGGGGCTGTAGATAGAGAAGGATGTTATTTACATGGGACTGTATATTTGAGGGGGCTGGAGATATGGTGTAATGGAATTTACAAAGGACTCTATGGCGGAGGAGGGAATAATATTTACATGGGACTGTATGGTGGAGGGGCTGAGGAATTATAATTTCTGAGGACAGTAAACGGAGGAATATAACTACAGGGGGCACTGCAGGGGGCATTATAAATATTGGGGGCACTTCAAGGTGAGCATTATAACAGTACTGGGGGCTCTATAGGAGGGACTTATAGATCCACATTATTTCTATTTAGAGCATTATGGAGGCCTTTTTACTACTGAGGGGTCTGTAGAGAGCTTTATTACCACTGAGATAACAATAGAGGGGCCTTATTTCTACTAGGGGCTCTGTAAGGACATTATTAATACCGGAGGCCTCTTCTACTAATGGAGGCACTCTTGGAGAGCACTATCACAGTAGGGGGTAGTATTACTAATGAGGGTATTCTGGAAGGAAATTACTATTGGTGGGACTATGTGGAGTACTATTACTATGGGGGGCACTCATTTTTCTTCAGGATAGTATATGGGGGTAGAGAAAAGTGAGGAAGCTAAGATGTCTGTGTTTCACGATCTGCAGAGAGAAGTTGTCTGGACCGAATGGAGAAGATGATTACAGAGAAGATCTACATCAGAGGAGACGTCACCTGGGAGGTACTAATTGTGAAAGGTACGTGCTGCTGTATAGCAAGTACAGTTAAATGTCTTCAGTGCTAGTGTTTGCAGGGGGAGGGGTTGGGGGGCGATTGGTTGACTTTGAGAATTGGGCAATATTCATTGGGGAATATCCAGCGTTGAAACAAAAACCCCTTAAAAATACAAATACTTTATTGGTATGCGTTAAAAAGGATCCCATAAGGGTCCACTAGATAATTACTAGTAGGTGTACACACAAGAAAAAATTGACCAATAGCCGCATCCAGAAAAGAAAATATACCTGGGGTATGGGAAGTTATATCCCTAAATCTACCCCTATCCTATAAACCTCAGCCCAGGGAGGGCTCCTGATGGTGGAGGCCCCCTGTCCGCGTACCTATACTGCTACCCCTAACTGTACCCTAAAGGGGTGTCGCAGAGATGGCAGACAGTTCAAACCAGGTATGAGATACGGATATTGAAATACCAGCTATAAAGGTAGACTGGATGGGAAAAGAAACAAATAAGAGACACAGAACATAGTACAGACAGACACAAAAATACACTTAGTCGGGGATGACGATATAGTCATACACCTCTATCACCTCGACGCGTTTCACCCACGTAGATACTGTGGGATCATCAGGAGGTGTAGTTATATAGTTAGTCTATACAATATTTAGTTAGTGACTCAATGAATACCGGTACAAAACCGGATCACACAGGAACAATGCTCCAAGATATATGCCGGCTGAAATGTCAGTTCGCAAGCACACACACTGGAGATCCACGCTCTACACATAGATAGATAAATCAATAAATAATGGGGATATATTTGAGAATACTTATGCCTGATTCAGACTCCATCCAGTACAGGCAATATCATCCACGTCGGTTCTGTGGATGGGGGTGGACCCAGTTAGTCAATTCTCTGTCAGTCCCCTGTCATGATTACTCAACAGAACCCAAAATGTTGGAGTCTCCCCCTATGTTCTATATCCCCCTGGTAGGGGGAGACTCCAACATTTTGGGTTCTGTTGAGTAATCATGACAGGGGACTGACAGAGAATTGACTAACTGGGTCCACCCCATCCACAGAACCGACGTGGATGATATTGCCTGTACTGGATGGAGTCTGAATCAGGCATAAGTATTCTCAAATATATCCCCATTATTTATTGATTTATCTATCTATGTGTAGAGCGTGGATCTACAGTGTGTGTGCTTGCGAACTGACATTTCAGCCGGCATATATCTTGGAGCATTGTTCCTGTGTGATCCGGTTTTGTACCGGTATTCATTGAGTCACTAACTAAATATTGTATAGACTAACTATATAACTACACCTCCTGATGATCCCACAGTATCTACGTGGGTGAAACGCGTCGAGGTGACAGAGGTGTATGACTATATCGTCATCCCCGACTAAGTGTATTTTTGTGTCTGTCTGTACTATGTTCTGTGTCTCTTATTTGTTTCTTTTCCCATCCAGTCTACCTTTATAGCTGGTATTTCAATATCCGTATCTCATACCTGGTTTGAACTGTCTGCCATCTCTGCGACACCTGTAGTGTACGGGGACTGTAATGCCCGTCACTACCAAAGGTGTCACTTGGTGTGCTGTCGTCCCTCCTTATTTATGGGGAAGTTGGTATATGTCATCTTTATAAAATGTCATGTAATGTAATGCTATGTATTTCCCTGTTACTGTGAAACTTGCATGTACAGGCCTGCTAGGGGTGTCATTCCAGCTCTTAGTCACTAGAGGGAGCTAGGGAGCCCTAGTTTATATAAGGCCCAGTCAGGGAAGGGAAAGTCAGTCTAGCCCAGAGTCTAGTCTAAGTGCCTGTCTAAAGCTGCAGCCTGTAGTCTGAAGCTGGAGCTTAGACTATGTCAGAGACCAGTCCAGGCCTGAAGCCTGCGGACCAGGAGAGGGTGTTGCAGTCCCTGTAACCGGGTTCCAAATCCAAGGAGAAGGTTCCCCTCCTGAATATATATATGCAGAAGCAGGAAGACCACTGTTCAGAAGTTTCTAGAGTCTGAGGAAGCGGAGAGGGAGACAGAGGCAAAGCGCAGAAAAGCAAGAGGTACTCAAGATAACAGAGGAGGTACTTTATAAAGAGAAAACCAAGGATATACGCCAGAGTTAAGGTATTGGGCCTTGGAGAAGATTTTCTATGTCCCAGGATCAGTCAGAAATAGAGTGCAAGCTCCTGTACTGCAAGTCCTGTGTTTCACACTCTGAATTCACCTTGCTTAATCTGTATTGCCTGCATCAACCGTATTGAAAAATCAACTGTATGCAAAGGAACTGCGCTTCCGTAAATGTCTCTATATGAAAACTACTAAAGTTGGAGTTCTGTTTTAACATCACGTGGTTCCTCATTTATTCCTGCTATCAGCAAACGGCGTGCCACCGTTTAATTGGCACTGGCGTCACGAACTTTCTATCATCACCTGCCCTTGCAGAGAGTCAGCCGTACCAGGTTAGTGTCTATTGCACTACATCACCCAGAAACACCTCTTAACACAACTTGAGTACGCTGCACACCCCTTTAGGGTACAGTTAGGGGTAGCAGTATAGGTACAAGGACAGGGGGCCTCCACCATCAGGAGCCCTCCCTGGGCTGAGGTTTATAGGATAGGGGTAGATTTAGGGATATAACTTCCCATACCCCAGGTATATTTTCTTTTCTGGATGCGGCTATTGGTCAATTTTTTCTTGTGTGTACACCTACTAGTAATTATCTAGTGGACCCTTATGGGATCCTTTTTAACGCATACCAATAAAGTATTTGTATTTTTAAGGGGTTTTTGTTTCAACGCTGGATATTCTGCTGTATACCTACCCCCACTATATCAATGTCTATTGATTTTGCTGGATTTCAATATTCATTGGGGCTTGTGCCCCGGATCTTTTGAGACCCTAGCAACGCCCCTGCTTTAAGGTACTACTACATGGAGCAGTCGTGCTGTGTGATTGTACCTTCATAAACATCATAGTGTTATACATATCCACTTTTTTGTTGCAGTTAGTATAGTCTGAAAACTTTACTAGTAGCAGGTCATGGCAATGCTAAGATCTGTTCCTTTCCTTTTAAGTCCTGCCCATCTCACCATTAACCCCCATCCCGCTTATGACATGCTGGAAGAAACTTTTTATGTCACTCCCTTCATCTTTTGTTCCCCAGGTTAGCAGTACTGCCTGGCCAGTCTGGTACTAATCTTTAGCTGGGTTGCCGCCCCTCACCTGGGCCTATCTGCAGACAGTATGTCAGCCCCTTCCTCTAGTTTCTCTTCACCTGACCACAGCAATCCTATGTATTTGCAGAGCATTGCAATAGGCACCAACCCAAATTTCTGCAGACCAGCCTACTGCTGCATCAGTTTGGTCTCAGAGTCGACATGTCCATAGTGACATGTCCATACGTGGAACGTGACCGCTGAACTGCAACATATGGATTGTGCACTCATCGTGCCTCTGAATGGATTTGGCTTGAGGCTACTCCTGAGGGAACTGTTAAAGTGGTTTACTGATATTTACACTTTTACCCTCTTATGAGGATCTTCACTCCACTGCAGGGGTGCTTCTGCTTCTAGGAGTAGTCTCCGTTAGGAGGCTGCTGACCTAGGTGAGTCAAGACACACAGGTGCATGGCACCAAGGGGACAGGCAGGAATGTGATCAAAGGGTAAGGGCTGTTTCACACAAGCGAGTCCATTGCAGTAATCACACTCCGTGTGTGAGTGTGATCCTCCGCTCTGGACTTGCAGGAGCGCACGGCATTATCATGATTTATAATGCTATGTGTCTCTGCATGGCCTTTTTTCCACAGAATCATAGTGACATAAAGCTGTCAGTATGATTCAGTAGAAATAAGGTCAAGCAGAGGCACATAGCATTATAAATCATGATAATGTCCTGCACTCCTGCAAGTCCAGAGCAGAGGATCACACTCACACACGGAGCGTGATTCCCGCAATGGACTCCCTCGTGTGAAGCAGCCCTAAGAGTTTGTATAATATGGCAATCAGGCAATAGGGCAGGTGACACAAGATCAATACAGCGAACAGCAGAAGACAGAACAGGCAGCACAGGGTCAATACGTTTAACAGACAGAGGCTAGTCACAGGAGTTTAGAATGTACGATAAGCCCTTCTTTGCAAGGATTAAACAGGCTAGGAAGATTTTTTTTTTTTTGCTCGGACACCTTCCTATAGAGTAAAGCAGGGGCGTTGCTAGGGTCTCAAAAGATACAGGGACCAAGTCCCAATGCATATGGCCCAATTCTCTAAGTCGACCCACCATCACCATACTCTAGCACTAAAGATATTTTTTACTTGCTGCATAGACACTACAGGACTATACAGCACCACATACCTGTTACATCCAGTGCCTCACAGGTGACATCTCCTCTGATGTACGTAAATGTTCTCTTTCATCATCTTCTCCATTCGTATCAGACAAGATAGTCTGCCCCTATAGTAATATAAAAGTCTCACGACTAGCAATAATTCTGTCTCAGAGTACCCTTATTAGTGACAGTGACCCCAATATTGATAATACTCCCAAAGAGTGCCCATTAGAAGTGCTCCTATATTATCCCAAATAATTCCTGCCATAGTGCATCCAGTAGTAATAAGGCATCTCTGTAGCTCCCCTCGTATTAATAAAGCCAACCTATAGAGTTCCCAGTAGTATTAAGTCCCCTTGATAGTGCCCTCAGTAGTTATAATGCCCCAGTGATTGAAATGCCCATTATAGTGCCCCAGTAGTGTCCCAGGCCTTACAATGCCCCCCTGTACTGCCACCAGACCTTTTTGTGTCCTCCTGTAATTCCCACATTCCTTAAACTGCCCCTTGCAGTGCCCCTGGACCTTATAGTGCCCCCCAAACCTTATATTACCCCCCTGTGGTTCCCACAGTCTTTATAGTGATACTCACCTGACTTACGACTATGCTTCTCTTCTCAGGCACTTGCAATGAAGTCAGCACACACCTGCGTCTAGGACCTGTCTGCACTGTACTAGTTCTCATAGGCCTCAGGCCTAGTTGCCTGCAGCATTTGTGAGAGAATGGCAGGACAGAGAGCAATTGGCTCCCATGTCCTGCTACAGTGATTCAATTGTATTGCCATTTTGAGGACGGCAATACAGTTGTATACCTCAGGTGGCCACATTGGGTGGCCACTGGCTTCACTCAAGAAAGCCGGACCTCACCGGCCACGCCCCAAAACTGATACACCAAGCCCACCTCAGTGAAGCCATGCCCCCACATCAGTGAAACAACCCCCCCCCCCCTACCCCATCGCCGGCTGGGTGAAAAAATGCAAGGAGAAGGAAGAAATTTCTGGGGAAGGTGAGCTGGGGGCCATGTCTGCGGCTCTAGTGACTGACTCGGGGTGAGAGAAGCCTCAGTCAGTTGCTGCAGCTCACACTCAGCCAGCGCAATGCTGCTGTCTGAGCGTGAGCTACTGAAAGGGTGGACATCCCTGCATCCATCCAGGCCCTGCGCCGGACAGAGAACAGGGAGCCAGAAAACCAGACATCTGGCCACCCTACCAGAACATTCAGGGCCTGGGACAAAAACATCCGGGGCCCAGGTCCTGAATGTTTTAACTTAGCAACACCCCGGGAGTAAGGTGCCATATATACCCCAAGGAATACTGCCATAGGCTTGAGACAGATTAGCCCATGTACACAATGACCCTTTAAAAGCCAAGAAAAGTAAGCATGTGTGCCACCAGCCAGAGCAGGAGAAAGAAGACAGGAAAGGTTGCAAGTACACTGGAGCAAGGTGCAGCAGGAGGAGGGAGTCGAGTAGAGAGGAGCAGCCAAAACACATGTTGTAATGTTACTTGCTGTTTTTTTTTTGTTTTTTTTAAATAATATCTTTATTACTTTTTTGCAATCAATAATAATTATTTTAACAGCAATTTAATTCATTTACATACATTAGAATCCCCCCCTACCTTAAGCCGCCACTTGTTCCAAAAAAAATAAAAAATCTAGGTAAAAATAATAATTTCTCTCCCCTATCCCCCACCTCATCTCCCCAACCCCTCCACCCAATATCCTCTGTCATTTAATTTAACCATTTCTGCCATGTTCTGGCAAATCTAGATTTTTTTATTTTTTTATTTTATTTACCAGGTGGAATTCCTCGCTGACCAGCGAGACTCTGGTGGATCTCTCCCATTCATCAACCGTGGGAGCAGCACTCCCCCCCAGTGACGAACAATACATCTCCTAGCATGGAATAGGAGTTTGGATGCTATCTCTCGGTGTTGAGGGGAATCCACTCCTTCCATCACCCCCAAAATACAGTTTTCAAATTGACTAGGTACTTTAAACCAATGATATTCCTCTATTTTTCTGTTAACCTTTGCCCAGAACTCTTGAATTCATACGCATGTCCAAAGTATATGTGTATCGTCAACTCCTATCTCTCCGCATTTTTGACAACCAAACGCCTTAGGTTTGTAACACTTCATTAGAATCTTGGGAGAGTAGTAGAGGCGGTACAATATATTAAATTGGATGATTCTATGCAAAAAATTCTTTGAGAGCCTGCTTTTTTCCTGTATGGCCAGTTCCCAAAACTCTTCCCGTTGGGGATTTAAAGCCCCTTGCCATTTATGCATTAAGCTACCAACTGCTCTGCTCTTAGTTTTTTGGTGTAGCAAGCCTTCATATATTTTTGGACACTAGTTTCTTACCTGGTGTCAATTCCATAATTTTTACTAGTGTACACTGGAGCAAGGTGCAGCAGGAGGAGTGAGTACTCGACTGGGAGAGAGGAGCAGCCAAAACACATATTGCAATGTTACTTGCTGTTTTAATGGCATTTTTCATGCCTTTTTTTAAGTATGTGCTTGAAACAGGGACAGAAAATGTGTGAGTAGCTATCTGAGATACTATTCATAAAACTGTAAGATGGTTGTAAGGTGTAATACCCATAATTTAGGCCATATTGTATTTCAAACGTGCCTAGATACTCCAGAAGGTGTGTGAATGCACCTATGTTGATTCAGCATGTCAATATTACATTTTATTATACATGCAGCCAGCCAGTAGCGCAGGGGCAACACGTGAGGTGCACGGTGGACCGATGAGGGGACAAATAATAACACACAGTTCATCAGTTTACTCACGGTTAGCAGAAAGCTTCCCTGGGCTGGCAGCACAGTGTTGAGGTGGACAGCACGAAATCCTCCGGGGCAAGCTCTTTGGTAGGGAAGCATCAGCCAAGATGGTGGTTGAGGTGCCCTTGATGTTAGGGGTGCTTAGGGTGCTTGTTGCGGCTGAGTCCCTTGATGGTTTTTGTCGTGACGCCAGTACCGTTAATGGTGGTACAACCATTAGTAGTAATAATGAGGTAGACAGTAGTAAGGTGCAACTCACAACTTTTACTGTTGTTCACTTTGGCTGCAGCAGTACAGAATACAGTCTCTTGTTGGTATTAGAGTTAATCTGCAAATCCACTGTTCCTAGGCTTTCTTAGGCCTTGATTCAGGCTGTGGTTATGGAGTACCTTATTCCTGTTGATGTGCTCAGTCCTATACCTTGTCCTTTCCCTCCAAGCTGAATATTGGGACAGGTAGCTAATCTGTTTCCCAGAATTATGGTGTGGCTGCCAGAAGCTATAAGTCCTCCACCATCCCCAAAGGTGTCTGTGGCCCTAATTAATGGCTATTATCACCGCTGAATCTTTCTGATGCTTGTTTCTATTCCAGGGAGGCAAACTCTCTCCTACTGGTCAGGGATGCAAGAATATAGTCTGGCCACAGAAGGAAAACGCTCTTCTGCTCCTCACACCTTGGTACTACCACATAGCGAAGTTGGCTCCACTCACTAATCTGTGGTGTGAAGTCTTCACTCTGCATTCTCATCTCTGTTTGAATTTGAATCCTCTCCTCATCTCAACTCTGATCTGATCTCAACCACTACTACTCAACTCTGATCTGATCTCCACAATGATCTCAACTGACTAACTAGGCCTGACCTAGGTATATATATGACCTAAGTACTATCCCCATCTAGTGGTGGGATGTATAAATTACACCTAATCTGCCTGGTAACAGGGATTTTGCATATAAGTTAGTACAAAGTCACATAACATAGCATAATACAATTTTTAGGGTAAAAAGTGCTTTTAAGCAGAGCCCACACACATGTAGTGGGACGCTGCATACATAGTATATAGAAAAAATTGTGTATTCAGTGTGTTTTATCAGTCAATTTCTCAATTCTTGAAAGGTTTGTTATTAGGGTTGAGCCAACCCGAACTGTAAAGTTCGGGTTCGTACCGAACTTTAGGATTTTTTGACCCCGGACCTGAACATTTCAGTAAAAGTTCGGGTTCAGTGTTCGGGTTCAGGCGATTTAA
Source organism: Bufo bufo (assembly GCF_905171765.1). Taxonomy (NCBI): domain Eukaryota; kingdom Metazoa; phylum Chordata; class Amphibia; order Anura; family Bufonidae; genus Bufo; species Bufo bufo. The sequence goes on from NC_053390.1 coordinate 607,279,272, forward strand.
TGATGCTTTTTGAAAGGCTGCAGGGCAGCCAATCAACAAGCGTTTAACTCGTGTGCCCTTAAAAGCCATCACAGCCATGCCTACTAATGGCATGGCTGTGATTGGCCAGTGCAGCATGTGACCCAGCCTCTATATAAGCTGGAGTCACGTAGCGCCGCCTGTCACTCAGTCTTACTAGTGTAGGGATAGGATGCTGCTGCTGTGAAGGAGAGAATATGAAAGAATTTATCTGATATCAGAACTTGTTGTTAACTCTGCGATCTACAGAAAAAAAAATTTGTGGGTGCAATGCAACATTTTTGTACCCTGCCCTGAGCCCAGTGACACAGAAAAATAGGTTTTATCCATCTGTTAGTTTTTTTGCTAAAAAGTACATTTGCGTCCTGCACTGCACTTGTGATAGTGAAAGAAAATCAGTTAAATCCATCTGTTTGATTTTGGGTGAAAAAAATCTTTTTTTTTTTCTATGAAGTACCTTTGCGGCCTGCACTGCAAATCTGATATTGAAATATAATCAGTAAATCCATCTTTTTAACTGTGGGTGAAAAACATCTTTTTTTTTCCCATAAAGTACCTTTGCGGCCTGCACTGCAACTGGGACATTGTGGGTCAAAAAAAAACAATTTTTTTTTGGCCATAAAGTACCTTTGCGGCCTGCACTGCAAATCTAATAGTGAAATACAATCAGTAAATCCATCTGTTTCACTGTGGGTGAAAAAATCATATATTTTTTTCCATAAAATACCTTTGCGGCCAGCACTGCAAATCTGATTGTGAAATAAAATCAGTAAATCCATCAGTTTAACTGTGGGTGAAAAAATCTTATTTTTTTTCCATAAAGTACCTTTGCGAGCTGCGCTGCATTTCTGACAGTCCAATAAAACCGTTAATTATGCTGTTATATTGTTGTTTTTTTAAACACCCTTTTTGTGCTAGATAGTACATTTGCGGCCTGCGCTGCATTTCTGACAATCCAATACAACCGTTAAATAGTGCTGTTATATTGTTGTTTGAAAAAAACACCCTTTTTGTGCTAGATAGTACATTTGCGGCCTGCGCTGCATTTCTGACAGTCCAATACAACCGTTAATACTGCTGTTATATTGTTGTTTGAAAAAAAGCACCCTTTTTGTGCTAGATAGTACATTTGCGGCCAGCGCTGCATTTCTGACAGTCCAATAAAACCAGTCAATACTGCTGTTACATTGTTGGTTGACAAATTCACATTTTTTGTGACCGTGAAGTAATTGTATTAAATTCGCCTGTCACACTGTTGTGTGACCTCAAGACATTTTTTCTCTTTATGACACCGGCACAGCCTTAATGTCAGTGAACTTAATTGTTGACTATTGGCGGTTACATTGTCGCCTGACATAAACCATCTGTTAGTTTGGTGGGTGAACGCAAAGAATGAGAAGAGCGTCAAATAAGGGACGTGGCCCTGGTCGTGGTGCTGCTGGTGTTGGTGGAGCTCCTGTTGCAGGGAGAGGACGTGGTCGATCTGTGCCAGCTACACGCACAAGTGAAACACCTTCCTCAGGTGCGAGTAGGCGACAGAACCTTCAGCGTTATCTGGTAGGCCCGAATGCCGCTGTCACGGCCATGGCTATGACCGTGACTCCTCAACCGCATGCGGTTGGCCGCGGTTTAGTTTGATTGTCAATCACAGGTGAGGGCTGTGGTATTTGCTTCACCTGTGGTTGCCGCTGGCAACGGTATGTATGTGGCAGCATAGCACTCTGAGCTGTATTGTGGCAGCTTGCTATGTTGTGCATGCGGTTACACCTAGCAACCTCTATGTTAGGTGTGTGTGTGTATGTATGCACGTTGTATGTCTGTGTACACTCTGAGTTATGTGTGCTGTGCACTGACATCTTTTCTGCACTGTGGTTGCCCGTGGCAACGTTTGGTGATGGTTACATGTGGTGGCAGTGTCCCGGCCTTCGGGCTGACTCCCTGGACATGGGTGCCACCCATGTCGTTGCCTGCGGCAACAGCCACAGTGTGTGTGTTGTTTGGACACTTCTCCTTTTAAGTGTGTGTTTCCCTTCTTTGGTGCTGGAAGGGTTAACTCCCTTCCCAGTGTGTTTGTGTTTCACTGGGTGTGTCCGACTGTGGGGTGTGGCTTCTTGGCCTATATAGCCTCACTGTTTTTCCAGGGCTGCAGGTTGCTTAAGCCATGCTTAGCTGTAGCAGCCTCCTGTGTTTTATACCTGCCAGTGAGAGCCACCCCTGTGGTCATAACCATAATGTCACATTTTAGTTTATGTCTAGTTATGTGTGATGTCTATTTGATGTTTCCTTGTGATTTTGTGCAGCTATGGATCTGGGTCCCTGTGTGGGGATGCGTTGTGATCTGCACCCTGCCAGCACAGGGATCCAGTCAGCAAGGCTGTGGCAGGTAGGTGGAACCCCTTGTTCACCTGCCATATCCATAGAGCTGTTTATGTTTCCCCCTTTTCCAGCAGCTTGGCCATTGAGACTCCTGCTCCTCCGTGCCTAGGAGGAGTGGGTTGTCTTACCCTGCTCCTTAGCCCTGGGACCGGACGGAGGGTAAGTCAGGGCTCCTAGGTTACTGCGCATGGGTCCTCCTACCTTTAAGGTCGGCCCATGCAGGTAGGAGACAGGGTCAGGTTAGGGATGCTGTAGGAGGTGACCTGCTCCCTAATCCTGTTGTCCTGGCCGAGTAGCCAAAACATCAACTGGCATCGCACGGCTGAGGATATTCCCCATCCTCAGCCGTGACAGCCGCTCTACGAATGGTGAGGCCAGAACAAGTACAGGCGATAGTAGATTGGGTGGCTGACAGTGGCTCCAGTTCCTTTACATTGTCTCCCACCTAGTCCCCTGCTGAAAGATCAGAGTTGGCACCTGCAGCCCATGGCCATTAGTCTTTCACCTCACCCCCTTGCAAATCAGCCAAGCAGTCTGAGCCCCAAGTCATGCAGCAGTCTCTTCTGCTTTTTGATGACTGTGCTAGCAGGGTTTCCCAGGGCCATCCACATAGTCCTGCCCCAGAAGTGGAAGAGATTGAGTGCACTGATCCTCAACCACTTATGTTTAAGGATGAGTACATGAGAGGACCACCGCAGCACGTCTCGGATGATGACGAAACACAGGTGCCAACTGCTGTGGCTTTCTGCAGTGTCCAGACAGACAAGGAGGGCAGGGGTGAAGACTAAGTGGAAGATGATGTGGAGGACCATGAGGTCCTTGACCCAACATGGAATCAAGGTCATGCGAGTGACCTTGGTAGTCCGGAGGAGGAGGCGGTGGTCGCACAGAGCCACCAGCACAGCAAAAGAGGAAGCAGGGTGCAAAAGCGGAGCGGCCGTCCCCTAGACAGTACGCCTGCTACTGCACACCGCACCAAGGGACCGAGCACACCAAAGCCAGCTCCAAGGAGTTCCCTGGTGTGGCAGTTCTTCAGACAATGTGCTGACGACAAGACACGAGTTGTTTGCACGCCGTGCAATCAGAGCCTGAAGCGAGGCATAAACGTTCTAAACCTGAGCACAACCTGCATGACCAGGCATAGTGCAAAGCACGAGCTGCAGTGGAGTAGACACCTCAAAAAGCAAGAAAGGTTTCTGGCTCCTCCTGATTCCTCTTCTGCTGCAGTCTCGGCCTCTTCATCCCCCTCTAGAGTGACAGTGGCACCTGCCACCCCGCAAACAGAGGATGTGCCAGCAACGCCACCACCTCGGTCACCAAGCATCTCCACACTGTCCCATGGAAGCATTCAGCTGTCTATCTCCCAAACACTGGAGCGAAAGAGGAAGTACCCCCACGATCCCTGGCCCTGAATGCCAGCATTTCTAAATTCCTGGCCTTTGAAATGCTTTCATTCCGTCTGGTGGACAAGGACAGTTTTAAGAATTTGATGGCGGTGGCTGTCCCACAGTACGTTGTGCCCAGCTGCCACTACTTTTCCAGGCGAGCCATCCCTTCCCTGCACAACCAAGTGGGGGACAAAATCAGGTGTGCACTGCGCAACGCCATCTGTGGCTAAGTCCACCTAACTACGGATACGTGGACCAGTAAGCACGGTCAGGGACGTTATATCTCCCTACCAGCACACTGGGTAAATGCAGTGGCGGCTGGGCCTGAGGCGGATAGCAGTTTGGCGCATGTCCTTCCACCACTGAGGATTGCATGACGTTTCTCTTTGCCTCCTGTTGCTTCCTCCTCCTACTCTGCTTCCTCAGACTCTACCGCCTCCTCATCCTGTCAGCGTAACACCTTCACCACCAACTTCTGCACAGCCAGGGGTATACAACAGCAGGCAGTTGTAAAACTTATCTGTTAGGGGGACAAACCCCACACCGCGCAGGAGCTGTGGACGGGCATGGAACAACAGACCGATGAGTGGTTGGTGGCAGTGAGCCTCAAGCCTGGCCTGGTGGTGTGCGATAATGGGCAAAATCTCGTAGCAGCTGTGGGCCTAGCCGGTTGGACGCACATCCCTTGCCTGGCTCATGTGCTGAATTTGGTGGTGCAGAAATTCCTTAAAAATTCCCCCAATATGCCAGAGCTGCTGCAGAAAGTGCGGGCAGTCTGTGCGCACTTTCGGCGTTCTCACCCTGCTTCTGCTCGCCTGTCTGCGCTGCAGCATAACTTCGGCCTTCCCGCTCACCGCCTCATATGCCACGTGCCCACAAGTTGGAACTCCACCTTGCACATGCTGGCCAAACTGTGCGATCAGCAGCAGGCGATAGTGGAGTTTCAGCTGCAGCACGCACGAGTGAGTCGCTCTGCGTAACAGCACCACTTCACCACCCATGAGTGAGCCTCCATGCGAGACCTGTGTGCCTTGTTGCATTGTTTCGAGTACTCCAACAACATGGCCAGTGCCGATGACGCCGTTCTCAGCGTTACTATGCCACTTCTATGCCTCCTTGAAAAAACGCTTCGGGCGATGATGGAAAAGGATGTGGCACAGGAGGAGGAGGAGGAAGAGGGATCATTTACAAGGGTTTCAGGCCAGTCATTCACAAGTGGCTCCGAGGGTGGGTTCCTGTACCAACATATGCCAGGTACACAATTGTCCAGCCAGGGCACAGTTCTGGAGGATGACGAGGTGGAGGATGAGGAGAAGGAGATGGAGGAGGAGGAACCGTGTTCACAGCTGGGTGGCACCCAGACCAGCTCATGGCCATCACCGGTGCGTGGCTGGGGGGATACAGAGGACACAGACGTTACACCTCCCACAGAGGACAGCTTGTCATTGCCTTTGGGCAACCTGGCACACATGAGCGATTACATGCTGCAGTGTCTCCGCAACGACCGCCAAGTTGGCCACATTCTAACTTGTGCTAATTACTGGGTGGATCCCCGTTACAAGGACAACGTATTTTCCTTATTTCCATCACTGGAGTGTTATCGGAAGATGCGCGAGTACAAACGCATGCTGGTAGACGCGCTGCTGATGGCATTCCCACCTGACAGTGGGAGCACAGTGGAAGCACAAGGCGAAGGCAGAGGAGGAAGAACTTGCTAACGCAGCTGGGGCACCGCCAGCACCTCATAAGGCAGGGTTAGCATGGCCGAAATGTGGAAAAGCTTTGTCAGCACGCCACAACAACCAGCACCACCAGCTGATATGGAACGTCTTAGCAGGAGGCAGCATTTCAGCAACATGGTGGAGCAGTATGTGTGCACATGACTACATGTACTGACTGATGGGTATGCCCCCTTCAAATTCTGGGTCTCCAAATTGGGCACATGGCCTGAGCTTGCCCTTTACGCCTTGGAGGTGCTGGCCTTCCCTGAAGCCAGTGTATTGTCTGAACGTTTGTTTAGCACGGCAGGAGGGGGTTATCACAGACAAGCGCAGCCGCCTTTCCACAGCCAATGTGGACAAGCTCACGTTCATTAAAATGAACCAGGCAGGGATCCCACAGGACTTGTCCTTACCTTGTGCAGAATAGACATGTATACCGGCCTCACCCAGCCATAGTTGTACTCCAGCGCACTTTCTCTTTGTTTTATTTTTTATATTTCCCAATGTTTTGGGGTCTACCCAAATTTAAACAAAAAATTAAAATAAAATAAAATAAAAAGCAAAACCAAAAACCAGTGTTGGCTACCTCCTCCACCGCCGCTTCCACCTACACCGCCACATCCACCGCCTCCTCGACCTCCTACTCTATATGGACCTCCTCCTCCTCCTAGATCAAGATTTTTATTTTTTTTACGTATTTTATGTTATTTGAAGTAATTACCTATCCACATTTGTTTGCAGAGCACTTGCCATGCCCTTAACCACATTTAGCTGCCTTTTGCAGCCATTTAGCCCTTTCCATGACTTTTTTAGAGCCATTTTAGTGCTCCAAAGTTCGGGTCCCCATTGACTTCAATGGGGTTCGGGGTCAAGTTCGGGTTAAGTCCGGGTCCCAAACTCAAACCTTTTTGCAAAGTTCGGTCCAACCCGAACATCCAGGTATCCGCTGAACTCTATTTGTGATGCATATGTACGACATGTCATTTGCACCTGTCTGTTGTATGTAGGGCATATTGGCCCTCATGGAATATATTTTGCCTTAGGCAGTTGACATATGTGTAAAGCATATGCTATGCTACTCACTTCAGTGTTTACACACTGAGGTCACATGTACTGTCTCTATGACTCATTCAAATTAATGGATAGAGTGGAGCGAACCCGAGCTTCAAAGTTCGGGTTCGTACCGAACTTTGCGGGTTCGGGTACCCAAACCCGAACCTGGACTTTTTTCACTGGGGTTCGGTGTTCGGGTGATTTTATTATTATCTGTTATAACGGAAAATAATAGCATTCTTAAAACAGAATGCTAAATAAAATGTCTATTGAGGGGTTAAAAAACAAAACAAAACTCACCTCATCCACTTGATCGCTCAGCCGGTATCTTCTTTTCTTTAGGACCTGCAAAAGGACCTGCAGTGATGTCACCATGCTCACCACGTGCTGAGCACGGTGATGTCACCGCAGGTCCTTTTGCAGGTCCTGAAGAAAAGAAGATATCGGCTGCACGATCAAGTGGATGAGTTTTTTTTTTTGTTTTTTTTTTTAACCCATCAATAGACATTTTATTTAGCATTCTGCTTTAAGAATGCTATTATTTTGCTATAACTTTCAGGGGTTCGCTCAACCCTATTAATGGATACTATCATGTATTTGAGGAACATTGGCAGATGTCACAATAATGTGTGCCCTTCGTAACAGTTTTAAATTAATCCATAATTGATATAGTAATTTCGGTGCTCACTAGAGATGAGTGAATTTCTTAAAATTTGATTCAGCTCAAATTTGGCCAAATTGACCATGCAATTCAATTTGGATCCAAATAAATTCCTGTATCGAATCACACAAAATTGGGGTTCGGGGCTTGAGCCCCAGATGTTTTGTCCAGGGCCCCGAATATTATGGCAGCTGCAGGGCATAGTGTGATACATTAATATTTCACAGAGAGAAGGAGACAAGCAATGCTCCTCCCTCTCTTCTGTAATGCCTACGCTGATTGGTGGAGGAGCAGTCAGCAGGCTTCTCTCAGTGCTGCTGCTCCACTAATCAGAGCCTCCTCCTGCACGCTGACAGAGAGGGCACGGGAAGCGCTCTGTCACACTTTAATAAAAGCCAGCCACAGTGTAAGTTTTACAGCTGTGTTCTTGGGAATGTGGTGGTTGGGATGTGTGGGGAGGGCGTGGATGAGGGCACCTGCATCAGGACAGCTACTGCACATTCCAGGCGGAAGGTTATGGACTTAAAGGGGTTCTCCAGGAATTAAGAAAATAAAAATATATAAATATTACTTTATTATAAATAAATTCCCAAATACCTTTCATTAGTTATAATGGCTCATTTTGTCTAGGGAACAATCATCATGAGAAATTAAATTGCCGCCATCCTATTAGTGCACACAAAACTGGTCCTAATCATACAGAAGAACAAGATACTTCACAACACTAAGGTGAAGAGCTGCCTCATCCTCCTCTGCTACTTGTCAGGAATTATAATCCTGAATACAGCTGATAAGATCTTCAGCTGAATCTCTGTAGGAAGGGAGCTCATGAGGAGACAGAGAGGAGGCGGGGATGTGGTTAATGAGCAGCAGCACTTGTATGCAGTCTCTATTACAACAGTCTGTCCTGTCTGTACTTCATGTCTCCTCATGGACTCCATTCCCACAGAGATTCAGCTAAAGTTCTTATCAGATGTATAATTCCTGACAAGTAGTAGAGAAGGATGAGGCAGATCTTGTTGTAAAGTAACTTTTCCTGCTGTGTGATTAGGACAGGTTTTGTGTGCACTAATAGGACAGCGGCCATTTTATAAATGAGCCATTATAACTAATGAAAGGTATTTGGGAATATATATATTTTTTAAAGTAATATTTAAGTATTTTCATTTTCTTAAATCCCGGAGTACCCCTTTAATGCAGGCTCCACTCACCTTATTTTGGATAGGTGGGAAAAGTGATTCCTACAGGCAAACGTCATTCACTCCACCTTCCCTCCATACTAGATTGAAATTATCTTGGGATTACAGTATTTGGGACCAAAAAGCAGCCTTACATTATATTTCTATTAGGTCTAATAAATATATACAGTAATGTAAAGACTGATTTGTGGTCCCCGATAATTCCAAGATCACTCCAAAACACTATGGAAGGGACCTGGAGTAAATGCCTGTGGCACCCTTTATCTACAAGCATACCCCCCAAATAAAGATCCACCAGAAAGCCTCTAGATGAAACACTCCATCTAAGACCCCAAATGGCAGCCAACAGATCCTAGCTGTTAACCCCTTAAAAGTTATATGACAGTACATCATAAGCGTTAAGGGGTTGTATGTAAACACATTTGTGCAGTTAAACAGAGGGAGGGGGCTCCATCTGTCACCCCATCAGTGCCCTGTGATGTGACTGTGGGCACATATCAATCAAGCCTTAATTAGCCATTTTATAAAATAAATGTCTTATTTATAATGCACGGTGAATGGCAGAAAGGGTCACAATACCATCTGTCCCCACCAAAAAGACAGAAAAAGTGACATGTCGTAGTTTTATTTATTAGTCAATGGGGCCGGAGCGGACCTCCGGCAGCACGCGTGCACTAGCAGCAGCATGGATCCGGCAGGCTGTTCACCCGCTGGAACAGCCTGCCGGAGAAGGCTGCTGCTAATGTGAAAGTAGCCTAATACACCTTCTTGTGTGTGTCTTGCAATATTAAATGAGAGTGCAAGGCTTCCAGAAGGAAATAAAATTGACATCCTGGTGTACTCATAAAACTTTGCTAAAAATAATCTGATAAATAAAGCATGTTTGGAAAAATGACTGCCACATACTGTACAACTAACAAAAGTCTTGCTTCATTATGTGAGGATGTAGGTAACTGACAATAGTGAACCCATGTGGAGAACAGTAAGAACGATTGAATTAAATTATGTCTTGGCCTACACAACCAGGTTTTGTTCATATTTTATGATGCAGAATGAAATGTATAAGCAGGAGTTCTCAAAACTAGCAAAGGAGATTCTGTGTGTAAAAATAGGCTACGACACATTTGTTTTTGTTTTGTTTTTTAAAGAAGTTTTTGAAGTCAAAATCTGGCCATACCTTTAAAGTGGTTATTCCATGAATAATGTAAAAAATGGAAATCTGACAAAATATAGTACATACCAACCTCTTTCTTACACAGCTAGAACCAGCCCTGTACCTCACATGGATCCAGATATCTTCCTATTCATTGCTCCAATTGTTCTGGTAGATTGATTTCAAGCTGTCATCTTAGGGGACATGTCCTTTTTCAGGTGTATGTCCTTTCTGCTGCAGCTGGTGGCAGTTGAAGGATGGAACTGAGCACGTGCTTCTATCTCAGTGAGCAGGACAGATAAATTAGAAAAAATGTCAAACAGCAGGTGGCGCTATACAGATACATTTTATTGAACAACTTAGTGGCTATACTAAAAAAAAATATTACAAGCAATTACAAAGGTATTCAGATCCAGGTGCTGGTTTGAAACCTGTAGAATATTTTTCGTGGGTCAATCCCTTTAATGATTATTTTATAATTAACATCTGATTTTTGTTGAAGGCAGCAGGTGGTGGAAAGGGCTTGGATGTGCGGTTTGAAGGACAGGGCAGAATCAAAGGTTACTCCAAGGAACCAGACTTGGTGGACTGTGGATAGCGTGCAGCCATTGATCGTGATAGATAAGTCTGCTGGGGGGGGGGTGAGGGAGATGGGGGAAAGATGAAAGCGAAAGGAGAAGAAGGAAGATATAGAAGATAGGCATTGTGGGGTACTGGATAGTACGGTGGTGATATCTGGACCAGAGAGGTAAATTTGTGTGTCGTCGGCATAAAAGTGACAAATAAATAACAGTTACATAGCAGAACAATTAATTCACAGTGTAAGAGGACCTACTGTAGAATAAATACACAGATTACATTATGGTTAGCCCATTAGAGACCGTAGCAGGGTGTAGGAATGCTGTCATTGTATGTGAGATGTGATTTTAAATAGCCTTTTGTTATGGGAGGAAGGTGCTATTGTGTTTCCAAGTGATACTTGTCTGCCCTCGTCTGTGGTGTCACCAACTGTCAGGGTGTGAGATGTGCTCATAATTTGGAGTACTGCATTCCACAGGAAATTAGGTCTGTAGGCCTTGTATAATTAAAGCAAGGGACAATCCATGATCTCTATATAGAATAGTAAAATTATGAAAAATCCCTTTCAACCCAACCAACCAGGCAACCACCCAAAAAACCAATCCCACCAATTTTGACTGATATCCTTCTTGATATCTTTTGCTAGTTCACTCAGTGTCTTGATATGGCCTTGTCTGGATTTTGGATGATCGCTCAGATTGAAACAACACATGCCTTCAAAAGAATCACATCCCATATTATGCTTAAGCAATAAGATCTATCAATAGTTCAGACAGAGCACTAGATGTGTGGTTTAACCCCTTTGCAAGTGCACAGGTGACCTTACTCAGTTGTCTGTGATTTGCTGTTGCAAGGCCTGTGACTCCTACTAGGGATACGGCCAGAGAGACATACTCAGCTTTAGAGAACAGATGTACTGCTGAGTCACAGTCGCTTGGAAGAGTATATCCTAGGGACCTAGGGGATCGGAAGTGGGCAACCAATCTTGGGGGTAGGATCACTGAGAGCCGGGAAAGTGTACACGGTCCCCCTGTTATATTTCCTGGGACATACTGTATGTCCAGCTATGTGTCCCACATGTCAGTAACCATCCCTTAGGGAGCTGGACATTTTTCACATAACTAAGTTGTATTATGGTATGAGTACAGGTCATGTTGTTGGTTACTGACTTGCACTGGCAAAAACCTGAACAGGTGGCGTTGTATTCTGTGGTATATGTAGGCTGGCGACTTGGTTGTGTGCAAATAGGGATGTCACTTCTACTGCAGGTCATGTGATAGCAGACTTGAGCGGAGGTTATATATCCTGTATCTACCTCGACCATTTTTTCTGTGAGTGAATATGAGGATCTGTTGCTACAATACGTGTATAGATTTGGATGTGCATATACATCGGTATCCTCCATAAAATTCTTAGGACACTAACTGGAGTGGGAACAGCTAAGAGGCAGGTAGAAAACAAGTCATATGAGTTGTAGTGATTCGTAATTCAAAAATGTCCTTTGTGTCTAACAGATTTGGGGTTAATTGTAGAGTGGAGACACGAATGTCTCTTGTGTCTCTCACTTCCTGGGGTGATGAGGGGCAAACAGAGGGTAGGTCCTCTGGATGATGAGCAAATGTTGCTACAAGCCAAACAGTGGCTGCTAGCATTGTTCCTACCACAAAGAGTGCTACTGCTGCACGGATGTGAGGCCTTCCAGGGTTATGGGTGTACATCGGCATTGTACGGAACACTGATGCTTCCTTCTTCAGTATGGCTAGATCCAATTGGAAACTCGTCTGGTTCTGGTCACTCGGGCATAGGACTCAAAGGTGGGGCTTCCTTCAATCGGGATGCGTGAATCCAAGCAGGGGAGTCGTCTGTCAGCACTGCAGTTCTGGTCACGGCCTGGACTGTCACAGGGGGTCCATAGGGCGGGTCCAGCGACTTCAACTATGGAGGGCCTTCACCATGACTCCAGGCTTGAATGGGTGGGTTGGTGCACCTGTTGGCAAAGGAAACGAGAGCGAAATATCACCATAATCACTGTTTCATTTCTCAATCAGTTTTGCCACATATTCCTCTTGTATCTGTTGCAAGTCTCCAGGCATCAGAATTAATGGACTCATTGTCCATGGAATTGGGAAGGGTCTCCCCATCAAAATCTCAAAGGGAGATAGCTTGGTTCTGGGGTCTGGAGTCATTCTGACTTCAGCAAGAATAGCTGGCAAGTACTGGTCCCACTTATGGTAGGTACCTTCAGTTGCCTTTCTTAGTTTGTCCTTCAGTGTGCGGTTCATTCATTCAACGACTCCGGAGCTTTGGGGATGGTATGGTATATGGAACTTCCAATCTATAGCCAACTGTTCAGCTATGGACTGAGTTACCTTTGCTGTGAATGGGAATGATTTCCTTACACAAAATTTTAGCTACAGTTTTTGCGTCCTCTTTTCTTACCACGAAAGCCTCTGGCCATCTGCTGAACCTTTCAACAATTACCAAAAGATCTTTACACCCATTTGTTGCTTTTGGCATGTGTGTAAAATCAATTTACAGTTCCTGAAATGGTCCCTGTGGGGGCAGTAAATGTTCATGACGGCCTACTCTCTTCCCCTGAACATTGTTTCTAGCACAGTTTAGACATCTTGAAATCATACTTTCTGTAACTTGCTTTAAATTCTCTGCACAAAACCTTTTACTTACCTCCTCAATTGTTTGCTTGAGTCCCTTGTGGCCTAAACCATGTATTTGGAGTAAAAGAATGGGGGCTGCTATTTGGGGAATTCCTACTACTACTCCCTTTGACCATAGACCGTTAGCGTCTTTGGTCCACCCTTGAACCTCCCAATAAGCGATGTCTGCTGATGTTGCAAATGTTTGGAGCTGGGACAACATTATGTTATTTTCAGGCGTGAGCAGTACTAGCGGGGAATTGACAAAAACCTCGGTCGCGCAATTTTGTGTGACACGGGAAGCTGCATTTGCGTGCCTGTCTGCTAACCTGTTCCCCTGGGCAACGAGTGTCATTGAAGTTGTGCATGCCTGACACTTAATGACTGCAATGGCCTCTGGGAGTTGAATTGCTGCAAGGAGATTTGAAATGAGTTGTGCATGTGCTACTGGCTTACCTGTCGCTGTAGTGAGCCCTCTATGCCTGCCATATTACCTCAAAGTCATGACACACCGAAAATGTGAATCTAGAGTCTGTGTACACATTTACTCGCCTGCCAGCCATAATTTCGCAAGCTCTAGCAAGTGCGATTAACTCTGCAGCTTGTGCTGATGAGATAGCGGTTGGCATGGCCTCAAGAACTCTATCGGGCAATTGTACAACTGTATAACCAGCATGAAATGTGTGATCATCTGGTCGGGTGCAGGAGCCATCTACAAAAACATCTTCTGCATCAGGAAAAGGAACACTTTGTAGGGTGGGGCGGGGGCTGGTAGCTATGTGAATTCGTTCTGCACATTCATGATGTTCTGAAATCTCATCTTGTGGGCCCTTTAGCCCTAGGAGAGAGTTCAAAAACAACATTGGTGCAGTTGTTGGTGCACAATAATGGACCTGGAGCCCAGGGGTGGTTGTAAGGATAACATCATATCCGGCCAACCTTTGGGCAGTCATGTATTGTGTGGACAGATTTTTTAAAAGGTGTAGGACAGAGTGTGACGTGTACAGTGTGGTATAGTGTCCCAGTATGATCGAGCTTGTCAATTCTACAGCCATTGCACATGCTGCCAAGGTCCTGAGACATGGTGGCATGCCCTGCACAGTGACTGGGAGTAGTTTTGATATATATGCAACAGGACTCAACCGTCCTCCATGGTCTTGAGCTAACACAGCAGCTATGGTTTTGCAATTTTCACGTGCATACAGGTGAAATGGTACATTGTATTGTGCAATGTCCAATGCAGGGGCTGAAGCAAGAGAAATTTTTAACATCTCAAAAGCATCTATCATTTCAGGTGACCAAACAATATTCTGGGGAGCAGTGAGGGATGTGGAAGGTCTGAGGAAAGAGTCCCAGTGTGAGCAGTCTGGGATCCATAATCTGCAAAAGTTCACCGTACCTAGGAAGCTCATCAACTCTGACTTAGTTTGTGGGCGAGGCAGACTGATTATTGTGTGGATGCGATTTGGTGCGAGCAACCGAGAGCCAGGTGTGAGAATCATACCAAGGAAGGTAACACTTTTTTGACAGAACTGGATCTTTTTCTTAAAGACCTTTTGTCCTTCTGTTCCCATAAAACACAGCAATGACAGTGTGTCCTTCTGACACGCTTGTTCAGATGGACTACATATTAATAAATCGTCTACAAAAGATAACAATGTGGAACCATGCTGCGGATGCCAGTTTACAAGGACTTGTTGCAGAGCGGTAGAGTAAACTGCAGGTGCATCAATTAGACCTTGTGGCAATCTGCACCAGGTCATTTGACGTCCTTTGAAGACAAATGCCATTAGTGACTGTGTATTATCATCCAGCGGTACGCTAAAATATGCATTGGAGAGATCGACCACGCTGAAACATTGTGTTGTGGCTGGGATCTGGTTTATTAGTGTAGTCATGTCGGGCATCACAGGTGTGATGGGGAGAATGATTTTGTTTATTGCTCTTAGATCTTGGGTGAATCTGTAAGAGCCATCTGACTTGATTACAGGGTTCACTGGTGTATTGTATGGGGAAGTGGTGAATGTAAGCACATTCTGTTTGAGGAATGCCTCAATCATTGGTGCTAGGGCCTCTTCCTTTGCTTTTTGGATGGGATACTGTTTCAGGTACACAGGCGTATGTGGCTTGACAGTAACCTTACACGGTGTGCAGGGGAGAAAACCAACATCATAAGAAATCTTGTGCCCATGTCTCCTGTGGAATTTCCTCAAGAGAACTGGGAACAATTTCCTGCTGACAAGTGAGAGTATGTACACAGTCAATAGAGAATCCTCCTTCCTTGTTTGGCAGGAGAGATATGCCTAAATCGATCATTTAATCTCTTCCTAATAAATTTTAGGGACATGTTGGTAAAATAGCAAAAGAATGATCTGTTAAAAATTCCCTCCACTGATTATACACCTGGATGGGTGCGGTATGTCTGGTGTGTGTTAACACTCCGTTTATTCCCACAGAAGGTTCGCGAGGATGAGTTTCTTTACCTGTCCATTGTCTGATGACTGAAACTGTTGCTCCACTCTCGATTAAAAAATATTCTTCTCTATACCTTAGTGGGTATCTATCATCTGTTAAAATTAGTTTGATCATGGACTTTTCTTCTGCAGTGCAGGTTAGATCATACATGGCGACAGAGTTTGGGCACCTTCATTGTGGGTTTGCTGTATTCATTCCCCACTGAATGGGATATTTAATCTGTGTTTGTCGAGTCTGTATGGGTATTGGCTGAGCCTGGTCTGGGGAAAGGTAAGAGCAATCTCTAACAAAATGCCCTGGTGGTTTACACCTAAAACATACATGTGGGGTTTGTCTAGGTCCTGTGTGCTGCTGGAAACCGTGCTTGTCTGTATATCTACCCCTATTGTCATGGTGAGGGCGGGGCTGGGAGAAATGTATATCATGCGCTGATGATTTGATGGTCTGTTTTTGGACCTCAAAACATCCTGCCGAGTCCTTTGCTATGGCTTGCCTCATGGTTTGCGTAGGGGTCAATGTTGGCCAGTTATCCACAATCATTTTATAAGTCTTAGCAACTTCTGGCAGCAAATTTGCAACAAATGTCTGTGTATACACCAAACCCATATCATCTGCAGTTGCCAAACTTGCCTCCTCTATCCAAATTTGTCCAAATCTCTTTGAAAAATCTGATACACTTTCCCCAGGCTTCTGTTTACACGCTGTAGATATCCCAATATCTTTCCTATCACCATGCATGTTTTTTAATTGTGCCAATACTTGGGTCCACATTGTCTCTATCTGGAGAGAAGTCCTTAAAGGATAATTGGCAGGTGTGATGTCTGTACTGGGTATTTTAAGAGTGTCACATGCTTCAAAGTTAAAACCGCCTTCTCCTGAATCCTGATATCCTGTGACCCCCCTCTAAAATGTATCTATAATCCTCTACAGTAAACTGCTGGCCTTTACACATTCTTTTCAAGTAAGATACAGTGGCCGCGGGGGGTTTCTGCGATCTGGTGAATTCTTAATAATATCATTTAAGACAGTGGATGGTAATGGCTTCATTACCATCCGATTCCCCATTATTATAAAAGGGAATGCTTCAGCTGCTATGGGAGGTTTATCTCCTGATTCAGAATTCTTACTCTTTGCTGCTCGTGGGTATATTGTTCTACTGGGCTGTGTAGACTTTACAATAGGTTGATTTGCATGCTTATAGAAATCCTGCACTTCAGGTTCTGTAAAACCAGAAACTTGTGGGACAGTTAACTGTGCGCATATCTCATCTTCTGATTCTGTTGGTAATTTGGTTAATACAGGGTACAATGGCACATATGGGGGTGGACCAGGAGTTGGAGTCACAATGGGGGTTTTAATCTGCTGTCTTTCATTTGAACTGCCAAAGTCAGTCCAAAAGGTCTGCAATGATAACCATGCCTGTACACAAGTTTTCATATATACACTCACCTAAAGAATTATTAGGAACACCATACTAATATGGTGTTGGACCCCCTTTTGCCCTCAGAACTGCCTTAATTCTACGTGGCATTGATTCCACAAGGTGCTGATAGCATTCTTTAGAAATGTTGGCCCATATTGATAGGATAGCATCTTGCAGTTGATGGAGATTTGAGGGATGCACATCCAGGGCACGAAGCTCCCGTTCCCCCACATCCCAAAGATGCTCTATTGGGTTGAGATCTGGTGACTGTGGGGGCCATTTTAGTACATTGTCATGTTCAAGAAACCAATTTGAAATGATTTGAGCTTTGTGACATGGTGCATTATCCTGCTGGAAGTAGCCATCAGAGGATGGATACATATTCTCATTCTGTTTACGCCAAATTCGGACTCTACCATTTGAATGTCTCAACAGAAATCGAGACTCATCAGACCAGGCAACATTTTTCCAGCCTTCAACAGTCCAATTTTGGTGAGCTTGTGCTAATTGTAGCCTCTTTTTCCTATTTGTAGTGGAGATGAGTGGTACCCGGTGGGGTCTTCTGCTCTTGTAGCCCATCCGCCTCAAGGTTGTGCGTGTTGTAGCTTCACAAATGATTTGCTGCAAACCTCGGTTGTATTGAGTGGTTATTTCAGTCATAGTTGCTCTTCTATCAGCTTGAATCAGTCGGCCCATTCTCCTCTGACCTCTAGCATCCACAAGGCATTTTCGCCCACAGGACTGCCGCATACTGGATGTTTTTCCCTTTTCACACCATTCTTTGTAAACCCTAGAAATGGTTGTGCGTGAAAATCCCAGTAACTGAGCAGATTGTGAAATACTCAGACCGGCCCGTCTGGCACCAACAACCATGCCACACTCAAAATTGCTTAAATCACCTTTCTTTCCCATTCTGACATTCAGTTTGGAGTTCAGGAGATTGTCTTGACCAGGACCACCCCCCTAAATGCATTGAAGCAACTGCCATGTGATTGGTTGACTAGATAATTGCATTAATGAGAAATAGAACAGGTGTTCCTAATAATTCTTTAGGTGAGTGTATTTTATCCGAGTAAGGGGCTCCTTTGTGCCATGGAAAAGCGTCTATGTAATTCAAACATAGGCCCTTGATCATGGCAATATGAAAATCTGAAAAAGACCCCTCTTTTGGGAACGGGTCAGTACATTTCATTCCTTCTGTCCATTTACACATATTATCAACCCAAGGATCAGTATAAAATAGACCTAAACACCTCTGGACAAACATTTTTGGACTTTCCCCCAATTCATTTTTAGAAGACAGTTTTACCATAAAGTGATTTGCAGCAGACTTAGGAACATGATTTTCAGTTCTAAATTTAAAATTCAGTTTCTTTTTGGGATCCTTTTTACCATAAGATTTGCTCATTTTACTAAGCTAAAAATATACAGTGAGATCAGCTGAATTTGAAGGTTTATCTAAGGATGATTATGTTTGTGTTTAGTGCAAATACTTACTGACAAACCTTATGCTTATCAGTTTATATGTTTTTCATCCTATTTATTCTAATCCAGGCAAATGACTACTCCTGAATTTATGGTTGATTTTAAACTATTCTGGATGTCATTTCTTCTAATCCAGGCTCATGACTACTCCTGAATTTATGTTTGAATTTAAACTATTCTGGATGGCCAATGTTCTGCTTCGCGTTATTGAACTGTTGTATAACACTAGTCAGACAGCTTAACAATAATTCAGAAGTCAAGAAACGTGAGACATCATATCTGTATGTATTCTTTTTTCTGAATAACTTTGTAAAACTACAATATAAACATAAACAAAACATATCTGTCAATATATTAAACATAATACACTGCGTGCAGAATTATTAGGCAAATGAGTATTTTGACCACATCATCCTCTTTATGCATGTTGTCTTACTCCAAGCTGTATAGGCTCGAAAGCCTACTACCAATTAAGCATATTAGGTGATGTGCATCTCTGTAATGAGAAGGGGTGTGGTCTAATGACATCAACACCCTATATTAGGTGTGCATAATTATTAGGCAACTTCCTTTCCTTTGGCAAAATGGGTCAAAAGAAGGACTTGACAGGCTCAGAAAAGTCAAAAATAGTGAGATATCTTGCAGAGGGATGCAGCACTCTTAAAATTGCAAAGCTTCTGAAGCGTGATCATCGAACAATCAAGCGTTTCATTCAAAATAGTCAACAGGGTCGCAAGAAGCGTGTGGAAAAACCAAGGCGCAAAATAACTGCCCATGAACTGAGAAAAGTTAAGCGTGCAGCTGCCAAGATGCCACTTGCCACCAGTTTGGCCATATTTCAGAGCTGCAACATCACTGGAGTGCCCAAAAGCACAAGGTGTGCAATACTCAGAGACATGGCCAAGGTAAGAAAGGCTGAAAGACGACCACCACTGAACAAGACACACAAGCTGAAACGTCAAGACTGGGCCAAGAAATATCTCAAGACTGATTTTTCTAAGGTTTTATGGACTGATGAAATGAGAGTGAGTCTTGATGGGCCAGATGGATGGGCCCGTGGCTGGATTGGTAAAGGGCAGAGAGCTCCAGTCCGACTCAGACGCCAGCAAGGTGGAGGTGGAGTACTGGTTTGGGCTGGTATCATCAAAGATGAGCTTGTGGGGCCTTTTCGGGTTGAGGATGGAGTCAAGCTCAACTCCCAGTCCTACTGCCAGTTTCTGGAAGACACCTTCTTCAAGCAGTGGTACAGGAATAAATCTGCATCCTTCAAGAAAAACATGATTTTCATGCAGGACAATGCTCCATCACACGCGTCCAAGTACTCCACAGCGTGGCTGGCAAGAAAGGGTATAAAAGAAGAAAATCTAATGACATGGCCTCCTTGTTCACCTGATCTGAACCCCATTGAGAACCTGTGGTCCATCATCAAATGTGAGATTTACAAGGAGGGAAAACAGTACACCTCTCTGAACAGTGTCTGGGAGGCTGTGGTTGCTGCTGCACGCAATGTTGATGGTGAACAGATCAAAACACTGACAGAATCCATGGATGGCAGGCTTTTGAGTGTCCTTGCAAAGAAAGGTGGCTATATTGGTCACTGATTTGTTTTTGTTTTGTTTTTGAATGTCAGAAATGTATATTTGTGAATGTTGAGATGTTATATTGGTTTCACTGGTAAAAATAAATAATTTAAATGGGTATATATTTGTTTTTTGTTACCTAATAATTATGCACAGTAATAGTCACCTGCACACACAGATATCCCCCTAAAATAGCTAAAACTAAAAACAAACTAAAAACTACTTCCAAAAATATTCAGCTTTGATATTAATGAGTTTTTTGGGTTCATTGAGAACATGGTTGTTGTTCAATAATAAAATTAATCCTCAAAAATACAACTTGCCTAATAATTCTGCACTCCCTGTACAGCAGCCTCACTCCATCAGTGAGAGTGTAGTGTCCCACTAGGTAAAGGTGGGCACTACACAAGGGTTAATGTGTTTATTGCATTTACTGTCATGTGTTGTATTTCCCTGTGTTATCTGGGTGTCAGGCCTGACAGGGTGCAGTTTAGCCTCCCAGGCATTAGAGGGAGCTAGAGAGCCCTGGTTATATATAGGTAGGCCCAGACAGGGGAGAGTTAGTGTATTCCAGGGGACTAGAGGAGTCATTTAGTCAACCTGAAGCTCCTGAGGCTAGGAATAGCTCAGTGGAGATACCCCAGTAGTAGGACAGGACCTCCTGGGAGAAACCTGCAGCTTCCCTACCAAGCAAGGATAATACAAGTTCAGATAAGTAACCTGAAGGGCAGAAGTACTATAAAGTAAAGCGCAAGGGTCAATACTGGAGGAAGGATTTATATACCAAGGATTAAAGCCAGCAATTAGGCATCCGGGCCTTGGGATCCAGCCAGCTAGAATAGCTGAAGGGGATAGAGCAGCATTGCACTGCAAAGCATTAACTGTTTACCCTCCAAGTATCTTGCTCGATTAATACCTGCCACTATTGAAAGTCAACCTGCTTGTGGAATATTGTTCAAGGGACTGCATTACCATCTACTGTAACTACATGTACAAAGTTGGACTGTTTTTCCAAAGTAAAGCAACGTTTGGTTCACCAACTGTGTACTCATTTAATTCTTCTACAAATCGGTGTGCCACTGTTACAGGCACTGGCGTCACGAACCTTAAAGGGACCTTACCTAGGGCACTCAAAACACCTACAACATCCAGGGCACCTCACATACCATCCGGCCTGGTCCCTATCTACAGAGTGTGCCCCAGAGGAACTAGTGTCTACCTCTCCTTCACTGTTGCATGCCTGCCTAGGGTCCTCCTCAGAAAAGTGAGTAACCCTCGATTGCCCATACCGTGACCTCACTGTCGCTATACCCTGCAGGTCTGGCGTGCTGCAAGAGTACTCACAGACAATTCCATCATAAGTCCAGGAATAGATCAAGAGCTCCTCTGCATGCAGCCTGCTAGATCCAGGAGCAGTCATGAAATGGAGGAAATATAGTTCCAGGTTAAAGGTTACTGCCTCTGACTCTGAGAAAAATACACTTCCTGTAAAGTTCTGGCAAAGTACTAACTAACTCTGACCACTAGATGGCAGCAACGTCAAACATAACATTTCAGTATAATCTTTACAGCACATTACATACATTTATTATGCACAAAATAATCAGAACACTCCCTGTCTGGCATAATTTATTATGTCACTACCTTAATAACTTCTAATTCTATGCAGAAAAAACATATAAACAGGAAATGGAATCCTAGCTAATCTGAAACTAAAACTGTAATGTCAGTTATAGGTCTAAGATAAATTTTGGAAGTCCCATTCTTTGCAATCTTGACCCCCACCTTCCTAACATTGCCACCCCTGCTTGGTAGAGCATTGACAATAAGTCCTACAGGCCACTCGTTCCTGCTCTCTTGGCTGTCCTTCAACAGAACAACATCACCCACTTTTACATTTGGGCGATCCTCAGTCCATTTCCTACGGTGTTGCAGATTTGACAGATACTCTCTCTTCCATCTTTTCCAAAAGGTGTCTGCCAAGCATTGTACTTGCTTCCATTGTTTAGCATGAACTTGTGTTGTACTTATGGTTCCAGATGGAGCAGACAAAGAGTTTACCTTTTGAGTCAACAACATTGCTGGGGTAAGGACCATAGGTGTATCTGGGTCTGAGCACACAGGAACTATAGCCCTGGCATTCATAATAACTGTAACCTCTGCCATAAAGGTGCTTAAAGTCTCATGGGTCAAGTGAGCAGTTTTGGTTTGTAGCAACATAGCGTTCAAGATTCGCCTGGCAATACCTATAAGTCTCTCCCAGACACCACCCATGTGTGAGGAGTGTGGAGGATTAAAGACCCATGTACATCCTCTGTCTTGAAGAAAGTCTTGCAATTGTGACTCGCTGGCACAAATGTTAAGTTCCTTGCAGGCTCCTACAAAGTTTGTTCCTCTGTCAGAACAGAGCAGTTTTGCTGGGCCACGAATTGAGAAGAATCTTCTCAAGGCATTAATAAAGCTTGATGTTGACATGGTTTCAAGTAGCTCTATGTGCACAGCTCAGGTGGACAAACAAGTGAAAAGGACTGCCCATCGTTTACTGTCTGCTCTGCCTCCTCTAGTGCGACGGGTTAAAACAGACCACGGACCAAATACAACTAAACCCACATTGGTGAAAGGTGGTTGAGCAATTACTCTGTCCTCTGGTAGCTCTGCCATCTTTTGACTTTGTAATCTTCCTCGCAGCGACAGATGACACAGTGTCGCAATGTGGTGATCATAAGGTATAATGACAGGCTGTTTCTCTTATTCTGAAAGTTCTGCAAGAGACAAACGTTCACCTACTCTCAACAACCTATTTTTGTTTAAAAAGGGGCTAAGCTTCCTAAGACGGCTTAGTTTTGGGAATGTCTTTTGTTTTTTAAAGCAGTCAATTTCCTTCTGGAAATGTTTGTTTTGATCAGAAGAGATTATAACAGACTTTGCCTGAGCAAGTTCTTCTAGATTGACTTGTTCATGGAAACTTTCCCACCTTCTGACCTGATTGCTGCTGGTTTTCCTCTGGAAGGTTTTAGCGACATGGATGAGTCTGGCTAGGGTCTTAACTAATATCTTCCAGCAAGAAAATCTATCAAAGCAATGTGAGTGAAGTGTGGCTTCAGAAGCTCTGGTGCTGAAGCTTGTAATTTCAAATCTGATTTCAGAGTCAGCTTCAGGCTCTATGAGTGGATAAACATTAGCAGTGTCTATATCCTCACAGTGTGGTTGGTACAGAAAGGATGGGCCTGAGAACCAAATAGAGTTCTGAAGGCATGCTGCTTGAGTAGGCCTAGTGGCATAATCTGCAGGGTTTTGCTCTGTAGATACATAGAACCACTGATCTGGGTGTGTAGATTGCCTGATTCTATTCACTCTGTTGGAGACATACAGATAGAACCTCCTAGTGGTGTTGCAAATGTACCCTAGGACAGTCTTGCTATCAGTGAAAAATTTCACAGCATCAAAATCAGTGTCTAGTTCATCTGTGATTAGCTCAGACATTTCGACTGCAAGTACAGCAGCACACAACTCTAAACAAGGAATCGTGTGGGCTGGTTTTGGGCTTAACTTGGACTTTCCCATGACAAATCCAACATGACACACATTTTCTGTATCAATTACTTTCAAGTAAGCTATTGCACCTATCGCTGTGGTGGATGCATCTGAGAAGATGCATAGTTCTTCCCTGCAAGCTGATAGAGATATGGGCACATAGCATCTGTCTATCTTTAGGTGCTCTAACGCTTGCAAGGATTCTGTCCATTGAACCCACTCACTTAGTCTCTCTTGTGGAAGCAATGCACCCCATTCACTTTTCCCAGATGACAGTTCACGGACTAAGGCCTTACCTCTTATAGTCACAGGTGATACAAACCCTAGGGGATCATAGAGGCTATTTACGGTGGATATAATGCCTCTACGTGTAAAAGGCTTTTCCTCTGAGGAAACTCTGAAAACAAAACTATCATTTTCTAGATCCCAACTTAGGCCTAGGCTTTTCTGCAAGGGAAGGGTGTCTGTACCTAGGCAAAGATCTTTAAGGTCCTTAGCTCTGTCTGCTACAGGGAAGGCTTCCATTACTTTTTGGCTGTTTGAAGCGATTTTATGAAGACACAGATTGGATTCTGCCAGCATTTGCTTTGCTTTACTGAGGATGGAGATTGCATCTTCAGGTGTGCTAGCAGAAGCGAGTCCATCATAGTAACATAGTACATAAGTACATAAGGCCGAAAAAAGACATTTGTCCATCCAGTTCGGCCTGTCATCCTACAAGTTGATCCAGAGGAAGGCAAAAAAACCCTGTGAGGTAGAAGCCAATTTTCCTCACTTTAGGGGAATAAAAAATTCCTTCCCGACTCCAATCAGGCAATCAGAATAACTCCCTGGATCAACGACCCCTCTCTAGTAGCTATAGCCTGTAATATTATTACACTCCAGAAATACATCCAGGCCCCTCTTGAATTCCTTTATTGTACTCACCATCACCACCTCCTCAGGCAGAGAGTTCCATAGTCTCACTGCTCTTACCGTAAAGAACCCTTTTCTATGTTTGTGTACAAACCTTCTTTCCTCCAAACGCAGAGGATGTCCCCTCGTCACAGTCACAGTCCTGGGGATAAATAGATGATGGGATAGATCTCTGTACTGCCCCCTGATATATTTATACATAGTAATTAGATCTCCCCTCAGTCGTCTTTTTTCTAACGTGAATAACCCTAATTTTGATAATCATCTACATAGAAATGTCTCAATACAAAGTGTTTGGCTTCTTGTCCATAGCACTCTGCATTTTTCTGGGCAGCCTTTTGCATGCAGTATATAGCGACAGCAGGAGAGGGGCTATTGCCAAATACGTGCACTTTCATTCTGTACTCGACAATTTCTTTGTCTATGTCATTGTCTTTGTACCAGAGAAAACGTAGAAAGTCTCTGTGGTCTTCTCTGACAAGAAAGCAATAAAACATTTGTTGCACATCTGCTATGAAAGCAACGGGCTCTTTTCTGAAGCGCATGAGGCACCTAGCAAAGTATTGTTTAGGTCAGGGTCACTCAACAGTACGTCATCTAAAGAGACTCCTTTATACTCTGAGCTGGAATCAAAAACTATTCTGATTTGGTTAGGTTTGTGTGGATGGTAAACACCAAACATTGCTAGATACCAGTGTTCCCTGTCTGTCTCAAGTGGTCCTGCAACTTCAGCGTGATCATTGTCTAGCATCCCCTTAATGAATTCAGTGAAATCTCTTTTCACTTCTGGCTTTCTCTACAGTGTTTTGCTGAGTGAATGCAAACGCTTCATGGCTTGCTCCCTGTTACTAGGCAGAACACGTCTGGGTGTGTGAAAGGGGAGAGGAGCCACCCAACTGTGATTGTCATCTTGGTAAGCATCTTTATCCATAATCTGCAAAAAGATCTGATCCTCTATAGAGAGGGCCTGTTTATCATCATCTTTAGTTTTCTGAAATACTGTTATCCCTAGATTGTCTGTCTCAATGTTTGAATTGACTTCTTCTTTACCATATAGTGTAGAAGAGTCACAGTGTTGTGTTGACCTGCCAAAGCTTTCCTTGACAATGAAGTTGTTGTGACAGGGACTGAGAAGGGATGTGCGTCCATTTGTTAACACAGACGTCTTCAAAGTGCTAATGTTGTCAGGCTGGTGCACTGGCCCCAGGCAAACTTCTCCTACAATGACCCACCCAAGGTCCAGTCTCTGTGCATAGGGGGCATTATAAGGTCCATTGATTTGCTGGCGTACCTTGTGTACCCGAAGGATATCTCTTCCAAGAAGTAGAAGGATAGAAACATCTGGCTCAACAGCTGGGATAAGGTGAGCAATTGAGCGGATGTGAGGGTGGTGATTAGCTATTTCTGGAGATGGAATCTCAGTTTTGTCGTCAGGTATCATGCCACACTCTATTAGGGTAGGAAGTGGGAACTGCACTTTCTTATTGAAGGATTCAATGGTAAAGTCAGTAGCTCTTCTCCCTGTGGTTTCAATTGTCCCCGCACATGTCCTTAGAGTGTATGGAACTGCACTTGCCTTAAGGTTAAAGAAATCAAAGAAATCTGACTTTGCAAGGGATCTGTTGCTCTGTTCATCTAGCACTGCATACATTTTCACTGCCCTTTCTCTCTTGCCAGTGGGATACACAGTCACTAGACATATTTTAGAGCATGATCGTGCACTCTTGCCTTGTTTACATACTTCGGTGCAATTAGACATTACAGAGGAGAGTGGGGTCTCTTGTTGCTCCCTGCCCTGATCTTTCCTGGGTTCTACAGTCTCTAGTGGGGCAGGAGCAGGGCCAGGGTGCAAAGCTGCAATATGTATCTCACTGCCACATTCTGTACATTCCACTGGTATTTTGCAGTCTTTGGCAATGTGATAAGTAGATCCGTAGCACTTGAAACAGATGCCGTTTTGTTTAAGGAAGGACATCCGCTCTGCAATCGGTTTGCTTCTAAAGCCTGTTCCTGATCTTAGACTCATGCTGCAGTAATGGCGTCTCAGTTTATTCCAGACCCCCACGTGGGTTGTCTTTTTACTGTTCTGCTTCGCGTTATTGAACTGTTGTATAACACTAATCAGACAGCTAACAATAATTCAGAATTCAAGAAACGTGAGACATCAGATCTGTATGTATTCTTTTTTCTGAATAACTTTGTAAAACTACAATATAAACATAAACATAAACATATGTGTCAATACATTAAACATAATACAGCAGCCTCACTCCATCAGTGAGAGTACTCACAGACAATTCCATCATAAGTCCAGGAATAGATCAAGAGCTCCTCTGCATGCAGCCTGCTAGATCCAGGAGCAGACATGAAATGGAGGAAATACAGTTCCAGGTTAAAAGTTACTACCTCTGACTCTGAGAAAAATACACTTCCTGTAAAGTTCTGGCAAAGTACTAACTAACTCTGACCACTAGATGGCAGGAACGTCAAACATAACATTTCAGTATAATCTTTACAGTACATTACATACATTTATTATGCACAAAATGGGCAGAACAGCCAAGTTTATACCTTCAATTTCAGCATGAACTCGCATACAATCTATACACAATCTATACACAGTCTATACAGTAAAATTCAATCTTATACAGGGAGTGCAGAATTATTAGGCAAATGAGTATTTTGACCACATCATCCTCTTTATGCATGTTGTCTTACTCCAAGCTGTATAGGCTCGAAAGCCTACTACCAATTAAGCATATTAGGTGATGTGCATCTCTGTAATGATAAGGGGTGTGGTCTAATGACATCAACACCCTATATTAGTTGTGCATAATTATTAGGCAACTTCCTTTCCTTTGGCAAAATGGGTCAAAAGAAGGACTTGATAGGCTCAGAAAAGTCAAAAATAGTGAGATATCTTGCAGAGGGATGCAGCACTCTTAAAATTGCAAAGCTTCTGAAGCGTGATCATCGAACAATCAAGCGTTTCATTCAAAATAGTCAACAGGGTCGCAAGAAGCGTGTTGAAAAACCAAGGCGCAAAATAACTGCCCATGAACTGAGAAAAGTCAAGCGTGCAGCTGCCAAGATGCCACTTGCCACAAGTTTGGCCATATTTCAGAGCTGCAACATCACTGGAGTGCCCAAAAGCACAAGGTGTGCAATACTCAGAGACATGGCCAAGGTAAGAAAGGCTGAAAGACGACCACCACTGAACAAGACACACAAGCTGAAACATAAAGACTGGGCCAAGAAATATCTCAAGACTGATTTTTCTAAGGTTTTATGGACTGATGAAATGAGAGTGAGTCTTGATGGGCCAGATGGATGGGCCCGTGGCTGGATTGGTAAAGGGCAGAGAGCTCCAGTCCGACTCAGACGCCAGCAAGGTGGAGGTGGAGTACTGGTTTGGGCTGGTATCATCAAAGATGAGCTTGTGGGGCCTTTTCGGGTTGAGGATGGAGTCAAGCTCAACTCCCAGTCCTACTGCCAGTTTCTGGAAGACACCTTCTTCAAGCAGTGGTACAGGAAGAAGTCTGCATCCTTCAAGAAAAACATGATTTTCATGCAGGACAATGCTCCATCACACGCGTCCAAGTACTCCCCAGCGTGGCTGGCAAGAAAGGGTATAAAAGAAGAAAATCTAATGACATGGCCTCCTTGTTCACCTGATCTGAACCCCATTGAGAACCTGTGGTCCATCATCAAATGTGAGATTTACAAGGAGGGAAAACAGTACACCTCTCTGAACAGTGTCTGGGAGGCTGTGGTTGCTGCTGCACGCAATGTTGATGGTGAATAGATCAAAACACTGACAGAATCCATGGATGGCAGGCTTTTGAGTGTCCTTGCAAAGAAAGGTGGCTATATTGGTCACTGATTTGTTTTTGTTTTGTTTTTGAATGTCAGAAATGTATATTTGTGAATGTTGAGATGTTATATTGGTTTCTTTATAAACTGGGAGGCGCTACAGAAGCGCTTACCGGGTTCAAATAATCCACTCTTACAGTATAGGGTAGTAATAATATATATAAAAATATATAAAATTACTTACCCGATACTGTTTTTGGCGGATCCCACCTTCTGACACCAAAACTGTTAGCGTTTCTTTCTCCAGGGCGGTTTATGATGGTTATACAATGAGGCATCAGACCTCCAACCTGTGAATATTTCCCTTTGCAGTGAATATCCTATTTGCACTGGCCAGGAGAAATCAACTACCCAGACTGAACTTAGTCAATATCTGAAGTCTTTATTCCACAGCACATATTTATAGGACATTGGGGGTGGGAACATCAAAATTATTGGAGTAAATGACATGTTACAGTTGAAACTTCGTTAAACAATACTGGAATCTGCTATGTACAATACATAAAAGGGTTATTTTACATATTGGCCAAGGTTAATCTAAATGCTAACAAGTTGAATGACTTGTCATAGTTTTTTGTCATTATATGTGAGATGTGATTTTAAATAGCCTTTTGTTACGGGAGGAAGGTGCTATTGTGTTTCCAAGTGATACTTGTCTGCCCCCGTCTGTGGTGTCACGAACTGGCAAAGTGTGAGATGTGCTCGTAATTTGGAGTACTGCATTCCACAGGAAATTAGGTCTGTAGTCCCTTTCAGAACTTACCATTCCATTCTCCCTCTTTTGGGCAGAAGTGGGCTAGTCCCATTTCCTACCAAGGGAGGGGCAGCAGAAAGTGTCTAGTCAGTCTAAGCCAGGGCAGCGTGAGATGCAGACGTGCCAAGATGTAGAAGCGAGGGGAGGCACCCCTCCTGTAACAGGAGTCCCTCCAGAGGGAAGCAGCTCATAGAGCATCATGACTCCTTGCAGATTCACCTATAGAGTTTCACAAGAGGGTCAACAGCCAAAGGCACCCCACTCCCGAGATACCAGAACAGTCCTAAAGTCTAGCTACCAGAATAGAGCAGAGTTTAGCACAGCAGAGAGACAGAAGCAGATTACTCAAGTTTGCCTGCCAGTTTATGCCAAAGTCTGCTGGTACCAAGAGAGAGTCTGAATATTGTCTAGATACAAGTTGATACAAATAAAGCTGTTGAACTTTATAAAAGTCTGGACTCGACTTATTCTCCCCCTCCACCATTACTCATCCCTTTTATTGCTTCGGAGCCAAACCCTTGGGAGCGATGGTATCCAGGTAGAATCACTGTGACACATACAGAGACTGTTAAGACGCCACCACTCGGCATTCCTATAAACCCGGGGACACAATCGGCCCTGGGGGGCAGCATGTTGCATATGTACCCAAAACATAAAAGGGACTGTATATTTATCATGTTTCAGCATAATTAAACATTCATATTAATAATATGACATGCATATGTGTGCCTCCATTATCATTTACATACATGTCTATCTCAATAACTGATCCTGTCAAGCTAAAACCAACAGTTTGCTATGTCTTTGGGAGACAGTCCTCTGGATGCACAGAAAGCTACAGTACATCAGAGTAAAACAATTCAGGATAGACTTTTTTTACATAAAGATCTGACATCCCATGGGTATGGTAATAGTTAATGTTGTGGGGAAAAATTTTCAAAAATGCACAGAAAACACTATACCAAAAAAGTATATGGTAAAACTCACTGTTTGCAAAAAATGCATCAAAAATGCCCAAATA
Source organism: Bufo bufo (assembly GCF_905171765.1). Taxonomy (NCBI): domain Eukaryota; kingdom Metazoa; phylum Chordata; class Amphibia; order Anura; family Bufonidae; genus Bufo; species Bufo bufo. The sequence goes on from NC_053390.1 coordinate 607,309,134, forward strand.
AAGGCCCCATAAGGGTCCATTCACACGTCCGTTTTTTCTTTCCTGATCTGTTCTGTTTTTTGCGGAACAGATCTGGACCAGATCTGGACCCATTCATTTTCAATGGGTCCTGGAAAAAAATGGACAGCAAAAAAAAAAAAAAAAAAAATTTCATTTCCAGGAATGGAATCCGCATAAAACGGATGACATACGTAATGACATCCGAATGTCTTTCGTTTTTTGCGGATCCATTGACTTTGTATTGTACCAGGATCCGAATTTTGCGGAAAAGAATAGGACATGTTTTATATTTAAACGGACATGCGGAACGGAACAACGGAAACGGACAGCACACATTGTGCTGTCCGATTTTTTCCAGGACCCATTGAAAATGAATGGGTCCAGATCTGGTCCAGATCTGTTCCGCAAAAAACGGAACAGATCAGGAAAGAAAAAACGGACGCGTGAATGGACCCTTAGGCTGTAAAAAAAGAAAGCTTGCATTTATTCACTGCCGCGGCTCTCCCACAGTGACGATGCCAGCAGCGCTGTCATACACATTATGTATAATTAGGCTGATGCCAGCGCTATGTGCTGTGCATGGGGGAGGTCCTTGGTTCTCTGAAGAGGTGGGCCTGGGCTTCTTAGGTTGGAAACACCCTGGTGGGCACTTTGAGGCTCATTTGCATATAAAACAAACTTCATTTTTTGTGTGATCACAAATACACAGGGGATACCAAAGATATGTTTTAAACCATGTTTGAGTGCACAACAGCACTTTAGCATTCATATAAGTGAAATATTGCTGACAGATTTATTTTAACAAAAATCAAAAAAAGAGAGATCATTTTCTAATTTATTTACTTGCAATGATAAAATAAAATTACATTAGCCTAGCATCCGCAGGACCATACACACCTCATTGTGTTCATTGTGGGTAAATTGTACAGCAACAATATGCAGCAGTTTTTCAGAATGTTGTGATAGTAAATACTGTAATGTGATTTATTATTATTATTATTATGATTAAGGCTACTTTCAAACTCGCGTTTTGGGCAGATCTATCATGGATCTGAAAAAACTGATCTGTTACAATAATACAAATGCATGCATCCGTCATGAACGGATCCGTTTGTATTATCTGTAACATAGCCAAGACGGATCCGTCATGAACGCCATTTAAAGTCATTGGGAGACAGATCTGTTTTCTATTGTGCCAGATTGTGTCAGAGAAAACTGATCCGTCCACATTGACTTACATTGTGTGCCAGGACGGATCCGTTTGGCTCAGTTTTGTCAAGCTGCAGGCAGCGTTTTGGTGTCCGCCTCCAGAGCAGAATGGAGCCTGATCAGAGGCAAACTGATGCATTCTGAGCGGATCCTTTTCCATTTAGAATGCATTAGGGCAAAATGAATACGTTTTGGACCGCTTGTGAGAGCCCATGACGGATCTCACAAACGGGAAGCCAAAACACGAGCGTGAAAGTAGCCTAAGATGAGAAAATTGATTGTAAATGAATCAAATTCATCACAAATTTCCCAAAAAATCAGATTTCAGCTGAATCTGAATCTTTTGCAATTTAATGCGGACAAAGCTCTCAAAATGGCGGACATCATTTTACAGGTCACAATACAGAGAAGTCAACTGCCACCAAAAAGGGATAGTTTGTGAACCATTTTTTAATTTAAAAAGAAAATCTGATAGAGTGGATTTTTAAAGCACCCATAGCCATATATGTCACTGTCACTTTGACATTACTAATGTCCTCTTGGCATTAAAGAAGGTTAAAGAGCTTGGATATCATCTTAGGAGACCCCAGAGTGTCATACACAACTTTTCAGGGCATTCAAGACACTTTCAATTCCGGGTGAATTTATTTGTACCCAGATCTAAATCTAATCCTACCGATTCATTAGAATTCAAACCAAAACAAATTTCAAGAGAATTGCTCATCTTTTATTATAAACCTAGATTGCAAGAATCAGTTCTTCAGTTTTATTTTAAAAGATGATTTCAGGGTTTTTTCAGTGTACTCTTATGAAGGCTCTAAACAGTATCTATGGGAACTGAGCATTTCACAGCCACAATATGCTGTCAGAGCATTTCCCTAGCAACAAGTGTTTTTGCTATGACTCCCATCACAGCCAAGGTTCTTCACCTAGGTGACTTTTTCTTATTACCATTTTTTCTAACCTCAGAACATGAATAACATCTGTAACTTATGAGTAGTGTTGAGCAGAGCGAAGCATTCAAAGTGAAATTTGGTCCGAAATATAGGAAAACGTCAATTTGCAATGAATTTGAATTTCCTCGCTATTTGTTGTAATAGATCAGTTTTTCCTAAAATAGTGGCTGCACATGTTACAAAGTGAAAGTAAGAAGCCCAGGAACGCAAGATCACCCATAATGTCATACAACCAGTGAATCTGCAGATATCCATCCCCTGTGATGTCACAGCCCTATAAAACCCTCGTCCTGTGCAGTCTCCGCCATTGTCCTGTGAGCTGAGCAAGGGGAGTGACTTGGCAAGTACTCATGCACTAAGTTATATGTTCTAAAGCCTTTTTTGGCATGTATTAGTGGGCAAAAAGAAAAAGGGTTTATTAGCCGTTGTGTGGTGAAGTGAGAAAATTAAAGCCCTTTTTGGCGTGTATTAGTGGCACAAAAAAAAGGATTATTTGTCATTCAGCGGTAAAGTTCCATTGTACTACAGCCATTTACGGGGTGTATTAATAGGATAGATACGTACGTCCTATTAGCCATTCTGTGGTGAATTGTGATTGTTATATTTATTTAGGTTGTATTAATAGGAAAAAGAATACGTCGTATTAGCCAGTCTGCAGTGAACCGACAATGTTATACAGCCATTGTTGGGGTGTATTAATAGCAAAAATAAGTATGTGTTATTAGCCGTTCTGCAGTGAATTTACATTGTCATTCAGTGGTGACATTTTTTTGTGATACAGTGTTTTTTGGGAAAATTGGTCAGTGAATGTAGACTTTCTTTGTGGGGACTGAGTAGTTGCGTCAATTAGCCATTCAGTGGTGAAATTTTTTTGTGATACAGCCTCTTTTGGGAAAATTGGTCGGTACCTGTAACTACGGTCAAGGACAATATATGTCCTTTATGGCCCACTGGGTAAATGTGGTTCCTGCCCAGCCACACCAGCAACTCAGACAGGTGACTCCGCTTCCGCCTCCATGTCCTCACACAGTTGGTCCTGCGACAATGTCCACCTCTGCTTCCTTATCCTCCACCGTGTCCTCAGCCTCCACTGCAGGGACAATTCACAGTGCCCCTCCAGCATACCACATGTGCAGGGCACAGCGGTGTCACGCTGTTCTATACCTCGTTTGCATGGGTGAACGGAGTCACACAGGGGAGGAACTGCTCCGTGTCCTTCATAAGGAAATCAAATCCTGATTTCTCCACGACAACTCAAAATCGGTACCATGGTGACCGAAAATGGGAAGAACATGGTGTCGGCGCTGCGTCAAGAAGGGCTGAGCCATGCGCCATGCGTCAATCTGGTTGTAAAGCAGTTCCTGAAGTCTTTCACCCATCTGCAAGACATCCGAAAAATGGCCAGGAAACTTTGCATGCACTTCAGCCACTCGTAAACTGCAAAGCACACCCTCCTTGAGCTGCAGCGGCAGAACGGCGTCCCCCAACATAGGTTGATCATTGATGAGCGGCAGGGACAATATTCAAATTCGCGATATTTCACAAATATTTGGGCAAATATTCATCATATATTCGAGAATTTGTGATCTCCAGTCATTATCTTCTTAATTGCGAAAATCGGCAATCGGGAAATTTGTGATAAAACTTTGCGATACGAAAATTTGTGATCAACACTACTCCTAAAGTCAAAGATGTTTCAGCCTTCTTATTTGTTCCACAAGCAAGAAGCAGTGAGGGATCATGAATACTGATGAAAAAAATCTAGAATATTCGCGATTACAAAGATATAGCACTATATTCTAGATATTCGCAAATTCTCAAAGTGCCAATTTTCACAATAAAAATTTGTGATTAGAATATTTGCGATCAACACTGAGGCTGATATGCAATATTTCCACCCGTTGTAATTCCACCATCCATATGTTGGACCGACTATGCAAACAGAGAAATGATTTCTTGATGATCCAAGCAGACAGAGGTACTCCCCTGTGTAACTCCGATGTTAGCTAGTGGCAGCTCATGCGTGACACCTGCCGTTTGCTCGTGCCTTTTGAGGAGGCCACTTTATTTGTCAGTCGCCAGGACTATGGGGTGAACAACGTCATTCCACTGATTCATATCCTGGAAAGATTAAAAATGAACCCCTTAAGGACTCAGCCCTATTACACCTTAACCTCTTGCCGCAACTGTAACGCCGAAAGGCGTCATTGCGGCGGCTCCCCCAGGCTACGCTAACGCCAATAGGCGTCATCTCGCGTGAGCCGAGATTTCCTGTGAACGCGCGCACACAGGCGCGCGCGCTCACAGGAACGGAAGGTAAGAGAGTGGATCTCCAGCCTGCCAGCGGCGATCGTTCGCTGGCAGGCTGGAGATGTGTTTTTTTTAACCCCTGAAAGGTATATCAGACGCTGTTTTGATAACAGCGTCTAATATACCTGCTACCTGGTCTTCTGGTGGTCCCCTTTGTTTGGATCGACCACCAGAGGACACAGGTAGCTCAGCAAAGTAGCACCAAGCACCACTACACTACACTACATCCCCCCCCGTCACTTATTAACCCCTTATTAGCCCCTGATCACCCCATATAGACTCCCTGATCACCCCCCTGTCATTGATTACCCCCCTGTCATTGATCACACCCCTGTAAAGCTCCATTCAGACGTCCGCATGATTTTTACGGATCCACTGATAGATGGATTGGATCCGCAAAACGCACACGGACGTCTGAATGGAGCCTTACAGGGGCGTGATCAATGACTGTGGTGATCACCCCATATAGACTCCCTCATCACCCCCCTGTCATTGATTACCCCCCTGTCATTGATCACACCCCTGTAAAGCTCCATTCAGACGTCCGCATGATTTTTACGGATCCACTGATAGATGGATCGGATCCGCAAAACGCACACGGACGTCTGAATGGAGCCTTACAGGGGCGTGATCAATGACTGTGGTGATCACCCCATATAGACTCCCTCATCACCCCCCCTGTCATTGATCACACCCCTGTAAAGTTCCATTCAGACGTCCGCATGATTTTTACGGATCCACTGATAGATGGATCGGATCCGCAAAACGCACACGGACGTCTGAATGGAGCCTTACAGGGGCGTGATCAATGACTGTGGTGATCACCCCATATAGACTCCCTCATCACCCCCCTGTCATTGATCACACCCCTGTAAAGCTCCATTCAGACGTCCGCATGATTTTTACGGATCCACTGATAGATGGATCGGATCCGCAAAACGCACACGGACGTCTGAATCGAGCCTTACAGGGGCGTGATCAATGACTGTGGTGATCACCCCATATAGACTCCCTCATCACCCCCCTGTCATTGATCACACCCCTGTAAAGTTCCATTCAGACGTCCGCATGATTTTTACGGATCCACTGATAGATGGATCAGATCCGCAAAACGCACACGGACGTCTGAATGGAGCCTTACAGGGGCGTGATCAATGACTGTGGTGATCACCCCATATAGACTCCCTCATCACCCCCTGTCATTGATCACACCCCTGTAAAGTTCCATTCAGACGTCCGCATGATTTTTACGGATCCACTGATAGATGGATCAGATCCGCAAAACGCACACGGACGTCTGAATAGAGCCTTACAGGGGCGTGATCAATGACTGTGGTGATAACCCCATATAGACTCCCTGATCACCCCCCTGTCATTGATTACCCCCCTGTCATTGATCACACCCCTGTAAAGCTCCATTCAGACGTCCGCATGATTTTGACGGATCCACTGATAGATGGATCGGATCCGCAAAACACATACGGACATCTGAATGGAGCCTTATAGGGGGGTGATCAATGACAGGGGGGTGATCACCCCATATAGACTCCCTGATCACCCCCCCTGTCATTGATCACCCCCCCTGTCATTGATCACCCCCCTGTCATTGATCACCCCCCTGTCAGGCTCCATTCAGACATTTTTTTGGCCCAAGTTAGCGGAAATATATATATTTTTTTTCTTACAAAGTCTCATATTCCACTAACTTGTGTCAAAAAATTAAATCTCACATGAACTCACCATACCCCTCACGGAATCCAAATGCGTAAATTTTTTTAGACATTTATATTCCAGACTTCTTCTCACGCTTTAGGGCCCCTAGAATGCCAGGGCAGTATAAATACCCCACATGTGACCCCATTTTGGAAAGAAGACACCCCCAGGTATTCCGTGAGGGGCATATTGAGTCCATGAAAGATTGAAATTTTTGTCCCAAGTTAGCGGAAAGGGAGACTTTGTGAGAAAAAAATAAAAAATATCAATTTCCGCTAACTGTGCCAAAAAAAAAAAAATTCTATGAACTCGCCATGCCCCTCATTGAATACCTTGGGGTGTCTTCTTTCCAAAATAGGGTCACATGTGGGGTATTTATACTGCCCTGGCATTCTAGGGGCCCCAAAGCGTGAGAAGAAGTCTGGTATCCAAATGTCTAAAAATGCCCTCCTAAAAGGAATTTGGGCACCTTTGCGCATCTAGGCTGCAAAAAAAGTGTCACACATCTGGTATCGCCGTACTCAGGAGAAGTTGGGGAATGTGTTTTGGGGTGTCATTTTACATATACCCATGCTGGGTGAGAGAAATATCTTGGTCAAATGCCAACTTTGTATAAAAAAAATGGGAAAAGTTGTCTTTTGCCAAGATATTTCTCTCACCCAGCATGGGTATATGTAAAATAACACCCCAAAACACATTCCCCAACTTCTCCTGAATACGGCGATACCACATGTGTGACACTTTTTTGCAGCCTAGGTGGGCAAAGGGGCCCATATTCCAAAGAGCACCTTTAGGATTTCCCAGGTCATTTACCTACTTACCACACATTAGGGCCCCTGGAAAATGCCAGGGCAGTATAACTACCCCACAAGTGACCCCATTTTGGAAAGAAGACATCCCAAGGTATTCGCTGATGGGCATAGTGAGTTCATGGAAGTTTTTATTTTTTGTCACAAGTTAGTGGAAAATGATGATTTTTTTTTTTTTTTTTTCTTACAAAGTCTCATATTCCACTAACTTGTAACAAAAAATAAAAACTTCCATGAACTCACTATGCCCATCAGCGAATACCTTGGGGTGTCTTCTTTCCAAAATGGGGTCACTTGTGGGGTAGTTATACTGCCCTGGCATTCTAGGGGCCCAAATGTGTGGTAAGGAGTTTGAAATCAAATTCTGTAAAAAATGACCATTGAAATCCGAAAGGTGCTCTTTGGAATATGGGCCCCTTTGCCCACCTAAGCTGCAAAAAAGTGTCACACATGTGGTATCTCAGTATTCAGGAGAAGTTGGGGAATGTGTTTTGGGGTGTCATTTTACATATACCCATGCTGGGTGAGAGAAATATCTTGGCAAAAGACAACTTTTACCATTTTTTTATACAAAGTTGTCTTTTGCCAAGATATTTCTCTCACCCAGCATGGGTATATGTAAAATGACACCCCAAAACACATTCCCCAACTTCTCCTGAATACGGAGATACCAGATGAGTGACACTTTTTTGCAGCCTAGGTGGGCAAAGGGGCCCACATTCCAAAGAGCACCTTTCGGATTTCACTGGCCATTTTTTACAGAATTTGATTTCAAACTCCTTACCACACATTTGGGCCCCTAGAATGCCAGGGCAGTATAACTACCCCACAAGTGACCCCATTTTGGAAAGAAGACATCCCAAGGTATTTGCTGATGGGCATAGTGAGTTCATGGAAGCTTTTATTTTTTGTCAGAAGTTAGTGGAATATGAGACTTTGTAAGAAAAAAAAAAAAAAAAAAAAAAATCATAATTTTCCGCTAACTTGTGACAAAAAATAAAAAGTTCTATGAACTCACTATGCCCATCAGCGAATACCTTAGGGTGTCTACTTTCCGAAATGGGGTCATTTGTGGGGTGTTTATACTGTCTGGGCATTGTAGAACCTCAGGAAACATGACAGGTGCTCAGAAAGTCAGAGCTGCTTCAAAAAGCGGAAATTCACATTTTTGTACCATAGTTTGTAAACGCTATAACTTTTACCCAAACCATTTTTTTTTTACCCAAACATTTTTTTTTTATCAAAGACATGTAGAACAATAAATTTAGAGCAAAATTTATATATGGATCTCGTTTTTTTTGCAAAATTTTACAACTGAAAGTGAAAAATGTCATTTTTTTGCAAAAAAATCGTTAAATTTCGATTAATAACAAAAAAAGTAAAAATGTCAGCAGCAATGAAATACCACCAAATGAAAGCTCTATTAGTGAGAAGAAAAGGAGGTAAAATTCATTTGGGTGGTAAGTTGCATGACCGAGCAATAAACCGCTAAAGTTGTGGAGTGCCGATTTGTAAAAAAGGGCCTGGTCTTTAGGGGGGTATAAACCTGTGGTCCTTAAGTGGTTAAGGACCAGGCCATTTTTTGCAAATCTGACCAGTGTCACTTTAAGTGCTGATAACTTTAAAACGCTTTGACTTATCCAGGCCATTCTGAGATAGTTTTTTCGTCACATATTGTACTTCATAACACTGGTAAAATGAAGTAAAAAAAATTCATTTTTATTTATAAAAAAAATACCAAATTTACCAAAAATTTGTAAAAAATTTCAAATGTCCAAGTTCCAATTTCTCTACTTCTATAATACATAGTAATACCTCTAAAAATAGTTATTACTTTACATTCCCCATATGTCTACTTCATGTTTGGATCATTTTGGGAATGATATTTTATTTTTTGGGGATGTTGCAAAGCTTAGAAGTTTAGAAGCAAATCTTGAAATTTTTCAGAAATTTTAAAAAACCCAATTTTTAGGGACCAGTTCAGGTCTGAAGTCACTTTGCGAGGCTTACATAATAGAAACCACCCAAAAATGACTGCATTCTATAAACTACACCCCTCAAGGTATTCAAAACTGATTTTTACAAACGTCGTTAACCCTTTAGGTGTTCCACAAGAATTAATGGAAAATAGAGATACAATTTCAGAATTAACATTTTTTGGCAAATTTTCCATTTTAATCCATTTTTCCCAGTAACAAAGCAAGGGTTAACAGGCAAACAAAACTCAATATTTATGGCCCTGATTCTGCAGTTTACAGAAACACCCCATATGTGGTCGTAAACATCTGTACGGGCACACGGCAGTGCGCAGAAGGAATGGAATGCCATACGGTTTTTGGAAGGCAGATTTTGCTGGACTGTTTTTTTGTACACCATGTCCCATTTGAAGCCCCCCTGATGCACCCCTAGAATAGAAACTCCAAAAAAGTGGCCCCATTTTAGAAACTACGGGATAGGGTGGCAGTATTGTTGGTACTAGTTTAGGGTACATATGATTTTTGGTTGCTCTATATTACACTTTTTGGCACCGTTTTTATTTTTTGTTATTTACAACATTCATCTGACAGGTTAGATCATGTGATATTTTTATAGACCGGGTTGTCACGGATGCGGCGATACCTAATATGTATACTTTTTTTTATTTATGTAAGTTTTACACAATGATTTCATTTTTGAAGCAAAAAAAATCATGTTTTACTGTTTCCATAGTCTGAGAGCCATAATTTTTTCAGTTTTTGGGCGATTACCTTGGGTAGAGTATGATTTTTGCGGGATGAGATGATGGTTTTTTTGGCACTATTTTGGGGGGCGTGTGACTTTTTGATCGCTTGCTATTACACTTTTTGTGATGTAAGGTGACAAAAAATGGTTTATTTAGCACAGTTTTTATTTTAAATTTTTTACGGTGTTTATCTGAGGGGTTAGGTCATGTGATATTTTTATAGATCCGGTGATACGGACGCGGCGATACCTAATATGTATACTTTTTATTTATTTATGTAAGTTTTACACAATAACAGCTTTTTAAAAAAAAAAGATGTTTTAGTGTCTCCATATTCTGAGCCATAGTTTTTTTTTCATTTTTTGGGCAATTGTCTCAGGTAGGGGATAATTTTTTGCGGGATGAGGTGACGGTTAGATTGGTACTATTTTGGTGGGCAAACGCCTTTTTCATCGCTTGCTGTTGTACTTTTTGTGATTTTTTATTTTTTACGGTGTTCATCTGAGGGGTTAGGTCATGTGATATGTTTATAGAGCCGGTCGATACGGACGCGGCGATACCTAATATGTATACTTTTTTTTCTTCCCCTATTTTTTACCAACTTTATTTGGGGAAAATGACATTTTTGTTTGTTTTTACTTGAAACTTTTAATTTTTTTGGGGAAAACTTTATTTTTTCAACTTTTTTTTCACTTTATTTTTTGTCCCACTTTGGGACTTGAACTTTTGGGGGTATATTCCTTTACAATGCATTCCAATACTTCTGTATTGGAATGCATTGGCTGTATGAGTAATACTGTGTGTATTACTCATACAACTTCCGGGGCCTGTGAGATCCAGGGGGCTGGATCTCACAGGCTCTTCACCGGAAGGCAGTGCAGATGCCTTAGGAAGGCATCGCGCTGCCTTCCAAGCCATCGAGTTCTCCCCCCCACAGCCCCATGGCAACACCGCCGCACCAGGTAAAAGCCGCAAACCGCAGGTCTGAATTGACCTGCGGTTTGCGGCGATCGCCGACACGGGGGGGTCACGGGACCCCCCCACGCATTTAGCCAAGGTGCCTGCTCAATGATTTTAGCAGGCACCGTGTTCCGATCACCGCCCGCCGGGCAGCGGTGATCGGAGCAACACATGACGTACCGGTACGTCATGTGTCCTTAAAGACTCGGGAAACATGCCGTACCGGTACGTCATGTGTCCCTAAGGGGTTAATGTAATAAATATCTTCAATGGTATAATAAAAAAACATCTAAAAACATTTCTAATAAATAAAACCATATAAGTTTGTATGAAATTGATCTATGGGGTTATTCTAATTATCCCCATAGAGACCTGTATGTCTGTATTTCTTTTGCAATACATTAATATTAGTTTCTTCATTTCCACTAGTCCAAATGAGTGTGGAGTGAAACACTCATTTGGACGAGTGAAAATTAAGATATTAAAGGGAACCTGTCACCGGGATTTTGTGTATAGAGCTGAGGACATGGGCTGCTAGATGGCCGCTAGCACATCCGCAATACCCAGTCCCCATAGCTCTGTGTGCTTTTATTGTGTAAAAAAAAACTATTTGATACATATGCAAATTAACCTGAGATAAGTCCTGTCCCTGACTCCTCTCACGTACAGGACTCATTTCAGGGTAATTTGCATATGTATCAAATCGTTTTTTTTACACAATAAAAGCACAAAGAGCTATAGGGACTGGGTATTACGGATGTGCTAGTGGCCATCTAGCAACCCATGTCCTCAGCTCTATACACAAAATCCCGGTGACAGGTTCCCTTTAATTTATTGCAAAAGAAATACAGACATACAGGTCTCTATGGGGATAATTAGAATAACCCCATAGATCAATTTCATACAAACTTATATGGTTTTATTTATTATAAATAGGGTTGTCCCGATACCACTTTTTTAGGACCGAGTACAAGTACCGATACTTTTTTTCAAGTAGTCACCGATACCGAATACCGATACTTTTTTTTAAATGTCATGTGACCGTTTTGGGGGATCTGTGGATCTGTGGATGACGCACTGTCATGTGGGGGATCTGTGGATGGCACTGTTATGGGGGACCTGTGGATGGCACTGTTATGGGGGATCTGTGCATGGCACTGTTATGGGGGATCTGTGGATGGCACTGTTATGGGGGATCTGTGGATGGCACTGTTATGGGGATCTGTGGATGGCACTGTTATGGGGGATCTGTGGATGGCACTGTTATGGGGGATCTGTGGATGGCACTGTTATGGGGGATCTGTGGATGGCACTGTTATGGGGGATCTGTGGATGGCACTGTTATGGGGATCTGTGGATGGTGCTGTTATGGGGGATCTGTGGATGGCACTGTTATGGGGATCTGTGGATGGTACTGCTATGGGGTGGGATATCTGTGGATGGCATTGTTATGGGGTGGGGGGATCTGAGGATGGCATTGTTATTTGGTGGGGGATCTGTGGATGGTGCTGTTATGGGGAGGATCTGTGGATGACACTGCTATATGTCATCCACAGATCCCCCTCATAACAGTGTCCCCCAATACACCGGGCCCCGCCGCTCACCGAAGTATTTATAAACGTGAATCCTTATCCTGTTATTAAGTTGAACTAACGCTGCCCTCTCCCATGTTCCCCTGTATCCCCACAGCACTTACTTAAGCTTCCATAGCAGGCAGAGCGGACGGCACCAGTAACGTCACTCACTGACGTCGCGCGTCTGCTCCGCCTGCTTCATTCATAAAGTGGGCGGAGCAGGCGCTCTACGTCAGTGAGTGACGTTACTGCTGCCGTCTGCTCTGCCTGCTATGGAAGCTTAAGTAAGTGCTGTGGGGATACAGGGGAACATGGGAGAGGGCAGCGTTAGTTCAACTTAATAACAGGATAAGGATTCACGTTTATAAATACTTTGGTGAGCGGCGGGGCCCGGTGTAAAAAAAAGTATTCTATTTATGTATCGGGGCGGGGTATCGGCGGCTGAGTACCGCCGAGAAAACTCGGAATCGGTCCCGATACCGATACTAGTATCGGTATCGGGACAACCCTAATTATAAATGTTTTTAGATGTTTTGTATTATACCGTTGAAGATATTTATTACATTCATTTTTAATACACAACTAATTGCAACTGTTGTGATATACCAGTTGCCCCCCAAAAAACTGATTGAGGCAGGGGTGTGATATACCTATAATATAATTTATATATAGTGCATGTGCAGCTTTTGTGTGTGGTTCTGCTGAGATACCGCAGCTATACAGAGGGACAAACGCTATTGGAACAACTAATTTCAACTGGTGTGATATACCTGTTGTTGCCCCAAAATAAACTGATTAAGGGGTTTAATATACCTCCTTCCAGCAAATACTTATTAAGGGGTTCAATATACTTGCTTCCACAAATACTGCTTTTCTATAGGCAATTTGTCATAGGGTCATTTTGAAAATGACAGGCAGAGGAAGAGGCAGGCCATTCCGCAGGGGTGGTAGGGGTCGGTCAGGTGCACCAGGCCGGAGCCTAAGTGGGAAGTTGGAGAAGGTGCGTGTGATTACGTCAAAGGACGCACCAGAGTTGGTTGAGTGGCTCACTCAGCCTTCCACTTCTGCACCCTCCTCATCCTCTGTATAAGCACCCTCCTCAATCTCTGCTGTGTGCACCCCCAAATAAACCACCACCACCACCACCATAGTTCCTCCACTTGAGTCAGAGGAATTATTTTCCCATCAATTTCCAGACCTTACCTTTTTGGCATTGGATGAGTAAGATGAGGCAGCAACAGCCACCACCCAGCAGTCTGACGACAGTACACAGATCAGCAAAAAAAGGGTGGTCCATGCTGTTGTTGCCTACTCCGAGATCTCTAATGTCAGTGGTGGTGAGGGTGACGATGATGACGCTTCGATGGACGTCACGTGTGTGCCCACAAGAGAGGAGAGACGGAGCAGCAGATAGGGAGGAGAAGGAGGGGAAGCAGGCAGAACTTACAGTGCACAGGAGGCAAAAAGCAGACTGCAAGTGTATCTGGAGCGAGCCATCCACCATGCACGGTCACATCTGGCGCTCCCAGGATGCCGGCAAATGGCTCCGCAGTGTGGGCTTTTTTTAACGTGTCCGCTGCTGACAATAGTGTTGCCACCTGCAGCCTGTTAACACATAAGTCGCGGCAAGCCCAACACTCACCTAGGAACGACCGCCTTAAGAAGGCACCTGGCCTCCCATCTCCGAGCCCAGTGTGAGTAACACAGTCAGAACCCACAAAGCCACAATCCCGGCGTTCCACGTCCTGCCTCTTCTCCTTCTCCTCTCTCCTCCCATTTGTCCTCCACTCCATCTTCCACCGTGCCATCGTCGCGTTCATCTGGCAAAAGGCAGGCTTCTGTGGCCCAAATGTTTGGACACAAAAAGTTGATGACGCCGGATAACCCTCTTGCCCAATGGCTGACCGCCGGCTTGTCGGAACTGCTAGCCCGCCAACTACTGCCATATAAACTGGTGGACTCGGAGGCCTTTAGAAAATTTGTGGCCATTGGCACACCGCAATGGAAAGTCCCCGGAAGAAAATATTTCTCCCAGAAGGGCATCCCAGAGCTATATGGCCATGTTCAGCGGCAAGTGAATATATCTCTGGCACACAGTGTCAGTGCCAAGATACATATGACCACAGACACATGGTCTAGCAAACACGGGTAGGGATGGTACATAACTTTTACTGCCCACTGGGTGAACCTTCTGACAGCCGTCAAGCATGTAACCCGTGGCACCAGTGGATTTGGTGTTACCGCCATGAATTGCATGCAGGCCTGCCTCTTCTTCTCCTCCTCCATCCTCCGTCTCCTCCTCAGCTGACTCCTCCTTTTCCACTGCTACCGCCTCTTCCGCTGCACCCCCCAAGCTGCCCAGAACCTATTCGATGTGCCAGGTGAGATGTTGCCATGCTGTGCTGCGGCTGTTGTGCCTGGAAGCCAAGAGCCATATCGGTCCGGCACTCCTTTCAGCTCTACGGTCACAGGCCGATCAGTGGCTAACCCCGCTCAATTTGACAGTTGGTAAAGTGGTGTGCGACAACGGTGCCAGTCTGTGTGCGCTGAAACATGCATGGAATACGTCCTGAACTTAGTCGTGCAGCGATTTGTTGCCAAATACCCCGGGGTCCAGGACATCTTGCGGCAAGCCAGGAAAATCTCTGGCCATTTTAGAAGATCTTACACGGCCATGGCTCGCCTTGCTGATGTTCAGCGGTGACACCACTTGCCCGTCAGACGTCTGATTTGTGACTGCCCGACGCGCTGGAACACCACCTTGTATATGCTTGATAGTCTACTCCAGCAGAAATGTGCCGATAACGACTACCTGCACGAACTCTGCAGCTGGACAGGTTCTGGGGAACTTGGTTTTTTTTTCACCGTGCCAGTGGCTGCTCATGCGCGACACATGCAGACTTCTGCGGCCATTTGATGAGGTCACCAAACTGGTCAGTCACAGCCAGGGCACCATTAGTGACATCGCACCTTACGCCTTCTTTCTGGAGCGTGCATTGCGTCATGTCATTGATCAAGCCGTAGAGGAGCAGGAAGATGAGGAAGTTGTAATGCTGAATGAATTCTCAGGGGGGCTACTCCATCTGAGACAAGTCAGCAGGAGTCTGAAGAGGAGTCAGAGGAGGATGGTGCCTGGGGGGAGGAGGAGGAGTAGGAGCAAGAAGAGTAGGCTTTAAACTTTTCTGGGATCCCTGGTGTTGTCCGTGGATGGGGGAGGAGACCGAGGATGACATTCTCCTGAGCAATGAGCAGGAGCCAGGCCGCTCCACCGCTTCCAATTTAGTGCAAATGGGGGCCTTCATGCTCCAGTGTTTGAAGAGATACCCCCGTATAAAAAGCATAAAGGGCAAGGACTAGTACTGGGTGGCAATGTACTTAGACCCCTGGTACAAACACAAAATGGCGGACATGTCACCAGCATCACAGAGGGCTGTCAAAATGCAGCATTTCCAGGTCTTGTTTCGAGAGATTCTGCATTCTGCTGTTGCTGGTGCTGGCAGAGGAATTTCCACCCACAGAGAAACAGTTGCAAGTACCAATCCTACAGCGCATGCAAAAAGAGGGCAGTTTGAAGATGTGTTGGTCACTTTGGATATGAGCGCTCTGAGAAGAGAGAAACCCCTTGACTACTGGGTGTGCAGGCTTGACCTGTGGCCACAGCTGGCACAATTTGCCATGGAACTCTTTGCTTGCCCCTCGTCGACTGTCCTTTCCAAAAGGACGTTCAGCGCAGCAGGGGGGATCGTGACCGATAAGCGCACTCGCCTAGCTCACGACAGTGTGGACTACCTCTCATTTATAAAAATAAATGAGGCATGGATCTTGGAGGAATTCAACACTTGTGACGACCACGTTTAATTGAATTTCCTCATGCCAGCCTACACATATCCGCCATCACCCAGAACAAATAATGGTCCCTGTCTTATGTAAATACAGCGGCATAAAAGGTATTTTCTGTCTGGTGAATGCCTGATGTTTGGGACCTCGGAGGAATTCAACACCTGTGACGACCACGTGTTATCGAATGCAACCTGTTATCATTTGGGGTTTATTCAAGAGGGGGGATTTTGTTAGCCATGTTTTTTGACATGTATTTGTACTGGCCTGCAGTAAAATTGATATCCAATGACCGTCCAATATACCTCCAGCCACATAATCACTTGTTTTTTTCTGTACATTGAATGAATAATTTTTGGGGCCTGTACTCCACTGGTCTGCAGTAAAATTGATATCCAATAACTGTCTAATATACCTCCAGCCACATAATCACTTGATGTTTTCTGTCCGGTGAATGCCTAATGTTTAGGGCCTGTACCCCCGTGGCCTAAAATAAAAAATTTCTAGGCTCCATCATGGCACATTTTTGAGAGTTTCCCTTTAAGGCGGATAAAAATGGCCCCTGGTTAAAATACCAAATTTTTGCTGGAATTTTTGCCATTGATCCTCCTCTGGTATGTCACTGTCCATTTTGTGGGACAATTTGTGCACTTCTTGTAAGTATTTGGTGGCTGCAAATATGACCTGAAGGTTTTTCAGGTTCGCCTGCCATTAAAGTGAATGGGGCCTGCCGCGACTTGCAAACATTTGATCGTGTTCGCGCGATCACGTTTGTAAATCGTCCCAGCCGATGTTCGTCCATCAATATTCAGGAACTGGTTTACAACCAGATTAAAGATGAGTGCCATGCAGGGCATCAGCCCTCCTTGACACAGCGTAGACACCATGTTCTTCCTGTTGTCGGTGACCATGGTTCCAATTTTGAAGAACGCGGAGCAGTTCCTCCCCGGTGCGACTCTGTTCGCCCAGGTAAACCAGGTGCAGAACAGCGTGACACCGAAGTGCTCTGCATATGTGGTATGCTGGAGGAGCACTCTGAATTGTGCCTGCAGTGGAGGCTGGGGACAAGGTTGAGGATGAGGAGGCAGAGAAGGACATTGGCGCAAGACTCACAGCTTGAGAACGTGGAGGATGAATGGATGTACTTAGATATTTTTAAAAAAACTAAACACCCCAAAATTTGTAGTATCAGACCGCAATTTCACCCCAATTACAGAATAAAGGATTAATGGATTTGCTTATGTAAAAAATAATATAAATACCCTAAAATCTGTAGTATCAGACCGCAATTTCACCCCAATTACACAATTAAGGAGGATTGAATTATGTATAAAAGAACGTGAACATCCTAAAATCTGTAGTATTTAGCCGCTATTTCACCTCAATTACACAATCAAGGATTAACAGATTGAATTATAAATAAAAGAATGTGAACCCCCAAAAAATCTGTAGTATCAGGCCGCAGTTTCACCCCAATAACAGAATCAAGGATTAATGGAATTACTTATGTACAGATGTAGCAGGGTTATCACTCCAGCTCTTAACTCAAATTACTTAACTCATCGCGTTATCTTGGGACAAAAGCCATTGAAAAGCAATTGAAGGTGTTTGCTTAGATTAGATAACACAACTCAGAAATCTCAGAAAACAGGAGTGTTAACTCTACTCCATCCGTATAAGTAAATTAGTAGTATTAGAACACTTTTAACCCCAATTAGTGCAGCAAAGTGTAATAGAATAGCCTCTATTATCCAGGCTTTACACTGTTCAAATTGGTCCTTGCTATCTTCTCTATTGTGTGGAAAATGCTATGTGCTGATTAGCTATCTGCATGGCATTATGGGTGATCCCTCTTTCAAGGCTTCTTACTTCCTCTTTCTAACATGAGCATCAGCCATTTTTGAAAAAATATGATTCATTACCACAAAGCACAAAGAAATTCGACTTCGGGACAAATCTAATTTTTTCTGAAATTCGGATCGAACTCTATTTTCTCAACTTCGACTCGCTCATCTATAGTGGAGGCATAAAAGACTTAAAGGTCATAATTAGTATAGACTTGGAGAAAGATGGTAAAGTGGACACATTTAAAGGGGTTGTAATGGTTCAGAGCTAAACCCGGACATATCCCCATTTTCACCCAGGCAGCCTCCCTGACATGAGCATCAGAGCATGCTACGATGCTCTCCTTTGCTCTGCGCTAAATCACGCAGGGTAAAGGCTTTTTATGGAGATCCGGTGATGTACTGGGCTCTCCACTGTGCTGTCTGAAGGTAAACTGCGGGGAGAAAGTCACCCTCCCTCCCGCCCTTGCAACTGACCTGCGGTTGATTTTATCTTAATTTTTTAAATCTCGGTCAGCTGCCGAGTGGGAGGGGGCATGACCTAACTGGGTCGGGGATGTGGTTTAACGGAGCCAGAGGCGTGGTTTTACAGTACGTTTTTTGAGGGTGGCTTGAGTGGCCACCCTAATAGCAGCTGTGCAGCCTAGGCTCATTGAGCAGCACATAAGCAATGTTACCAATGAACATGACATCACTGCCCTAGGAAGAGCACTGCAGCCTTATCAAACAGCTGATAAACAGGAGTGCTGGAAGTCAGAGCCCCACAAATCAGATGTTGATGACTAGTGTTGAGAGAACCTGAACTGTAAAGTTCGGGTCCATATCGAACTTTGCGAGTTCGGGTACCCAAACCCGAACCCGAACTTTTCAGGAAAAGTTCGGGTTCGAGTTCAGTGTTCGGGCTTTTAATAAAGCTTGTTGAAAGGCTGCAGGGCAGCCTATCAACAAGCTTTTATTCTGTGGGCACTTAAAAGCCTAGTAATGGCATGGCTGTGATTGGCCAGTGCATCATGTGACCCAGCCTCTATAAAAGCTGGAAAACTGTAGCACCGCCCATCAGCTCTGAGTATTGCTGGGACAGGAAGAAGGCAGCTGAAGTGAGGGAAAGTGTTAGGAATCTCATCTGGCTATTTATACTGTGGGTGACCTATAGTGATTTTTTTGTGGGTGCAATACACCAGCTTTGCACCCCTAACACAGAAATATAATAAATAATCTGGCTGTTAATTCTGTGGGAGACCTATAGCGATCTTTTGTGGGTACAATGCACCATCTTGGCACCCCTGACACAGAAATTTTATAATTAATCTGGCTGCATACGTGACAGGGAAATAAATCTAGTTAATCCATCTGTTAGTTCGGTGGGTGACATATACCCATTGTTTGTCTGAGGTACACCTGCACTGCACACATGACAGGGAAATAAATCTAGTTAATCCATCTGTTAGTTCGGTGGGTGACATTTACCCATTGTTTGTCTGAGGTACAGCTGCACTGCATACATGACTGGGAAATAAATTTAGTTAATCCATCTGTTAGTTCGGTGAGTGACATATACCCATTGTTTGTCTGAGGTACACCTACGGTACACTGCATACGTGACAGGGAAATAAATCTAGTTAATCCATCGGTTAGTTCGGTGGGTGACATATACCCACTGTTTGACTGAGGTACACCTGCACTGCATACGTGACAGGGAAATAAATCTAGTTAATCCATCTGTTACTTCAGTGGGTGACATATACCCATTGTTTGTGTGCGGTACAGCTGCACTGCATACTTGACAGGAAAATAAATTTAGTTAATCCATCTGTTAGTTCGGTGGGTGACATATACCCACTGTTTGTCTGAGGTACACCTGCACTGTATACGTGACAGGGAAATAAATCTAGTTAATCCATCTGTTAGTTCGGTGGGTGATCTCAAAGAATGAGGAGAGCAATAAGGGACGTGGCCCTGGTCGTGGTGCTGCTAGTGTTGGTGGAGCTCCTGTTGCAGGGAGAGGACAGGGACATGGTCGATCTGTGCCAGCTACACACCCAAATGAAACACCTTCCTCAGGTGCACGTAGGCAACAGAACATTCAGCGTTATTTTGTAGGCCCGAATACCGGTGTACGAATGGTGAGGCCAGAACAAGTACAGGCGATAGTAGATTGGGTGCCTGACAGGCCTCCAGTTCCTTCACATTGTCTCCCACCCGGTCCCCTGCTGAAAGCGCAGAGTTGGTACCTGCAGCCCATGGACATCTGTCTTTCATCTCACCCCCTTGCAAATCAGGCAAGCAGTCTGAGCCTCAAGTCATGCAGCAGTCTCTTCTGCTTTTTGATGACTCTGCTGGCAGGGTTTCCGTCGGCCATCCGCCCAGCCCTGCCCCAGAAGTGGAAGCGATTGAGTGCACTGATGCCCAGCCACTTATATTTCAGGATGTAGACATGGGAGGACCACCGCAGCACATCTCTGATGATGCTGAAACACAGGTGCCAACTGCTGCTGCTTTCTGAAGTGCGCAGACCAGCAAGGAGGGCAGGGGTGAGGAGTGGGTGGAAGATGATGTGGAGGATGATGAGGTCCTAGACCCCACATGAAATCAAGTCCATATGAGTGACTAGTGCAGTTCGGAGGAAGAGGTGTTGGTCACACAGCGCCAGTCACACAGCAAAAGAGGGAGCAGGGTGCAAAAGAAGAGTGGCTGTCCCCTAGCCAGTACGCCTGCTACTGCCCACCGCACCCAGGGCCTGAACAGACCAAAGCCAGCTCCAAGGAGTTCCCTGGCGTGGCAGTTCTTCAGACAATGTGCTGACGACAAGAAGCAAGTAGTTTGCACGAAGTTCGTAGTAGTTCGCCTGAAGCGAGGCATAAATGTTCTAAACTTGAGCAACACCTGCATGACCAGGCATCTAAATGCAAAGCATGAGCTGCAGTGGAGTACACACCTCAAAAACCACGAAAGATCTCAGGCTCCCTCTTCTGCTGCAGTCTCAGCCTCTTCCTCCCCCTCTGGAGTGACAGTGGTACCTGCCACCCCGAAAACAGAGGATGTGGCAGCAACAACAACACCTCCACCACCTTCACCCAGCATGTCCACACTGTCCCATGGAAGCGTTCAGCTGTCCCTACCCACCAGCGATCCCTGGCCCTGAATGCCAGCATTTCAAAATTCCTGGCCTTTGAAATGCTGTCATTTTTAAACACCTTATGGCGGTGGCTGTCCCACAATACGTGACTACTTTTCCAGGTGAGCCATCCCTGCCCTGCACAACCAAGTGGCAGACATAATCAGGTGTGCACTGCGCAACGCCATCTGTGGCAAGGTCCACATGACCACTGATACATGGACCAGTAAGCACGGGCAGGGAAGTTATATCTCCCTAACTGCATACTGGTTTAATGCAGTGGTGGCTGGGCCTGAGGCGGATAGCAGTTTGGCTCATGTCCTTCCGCCACAGAGGATTGCAGGACGTTTCTCGTTGCTTCCTGTTGCCTCCTCCTCCTACTCCGCTTCCTCCTCTACTGCCTCATCATCCGGGCAGCGTAACACCTGCACCACCAACTTTAGCACAGCCAGGGGGAAACGACAGCAGGCTGTTTTGAAACTCATCTGTTTGGGGGAAAACCACACACCGAGCAGAAGCTGTGGACTGGCATTGGACAACAGACTGATGAGTGGTTGGTGCCACTGAGCCTCAAGCCCGGCCTTGTGGTGTGCGATGACGGTCAAAATCTCATAGCAGCTCTGGGCCTTGCCGGTTTGACGCACATTCCTTGCCTGGCGCATGTGCTGAATTTGGTGGTGCATAGGTTCCTGAAAAATTACCCCGATATGTCAGAGCTGCTGCAGAAAGTGCAGGCCATCTGTGCCCACTTTTGGTGTTCTCACCCTGCTGCTGCTCGCCTGTCTGTGCTGTAGCGTAACTTCGGCCTTCCAGCACACCGCCTCATATGCGACATACCCACAAGATGGAACTCCATCTTGCACATGCTGGAGAGACTGTGCGGTCAGCAGCAGGCGATAGTGGAGTTTCAGCTGCAGCCTGCATGGGTGAGTCACTCTGCGGAACAGCACCACTTCACCACAAACGAGCAGGCCTCCATGCGGGACATGTGTGCCGTGTTGCGCTGTTTTGAGTACTCCACCAACATGGCCAGTGCCGATGACGCCATCCTCAACGTTACTATCACACTTCTATGTCTCCTTGAAAAAACGCTTCAGGCAATGATGGAAGAGAATGTGGCACAGGAGGAAGAGGAGGAGGAAGAGGGGTCATTTCCACGGTTATCAGGCCAGTCATTCATAAGTGGCTCCGAGGGTGGGTTCCTGCACCAACAGAGCCCAGGTTCACAACTGTCCAGCCAGGAGACAGTTCTGGAGGATGAGGAGGATGATGAGGAGGAGGAACCGTGTTCATAGCATGATGGCACCCAAAGCAGCTTATGGCCATTACTGGAGCATGGCTGGGGGGATACAGAGGAGACCGACAATACACCTCCCACAGAGGACAGCTTGTCGTTGCCTCTGGGTAGCCTGGCACACATGAGCGACTACATGCTGCAGTGCCTGCCCAACGACCGCAGAGTTGCCCACATTCTAACCAGTGCTGATTACTGGGTGGCCACCCTGCTGGATCCTCGCTACAAGGACAACGTGCCGTCCTTAATTGCGTCACTGGAGCGTGATTGGAAGATGCGTGAGTACAAGCGCACGCTGGTAGACGCGCTGCTGATGGCATTACCACCTGACAGCGGGGGCTCAGTGGAAGCACAGGGAGAAGGCAGAGGAGGAGGAAGTCACCAACGCAGCTGAGGCACCGCCAGCACCTCAGAAGGGAGGGTTAGCATGGTCGAAATGTGGAAAAGCTTTGTCAGCATGCCACAACAACCAGCACCACCAGCTGATACGGAACATCTTAGCAGGAGGCAGCATTTCATGGTGGAGCAGTGCGTGTGCACACGTACTGACTGATGAGTCTGCCCCATTCAACTTCTGGGTCTCCAAATTAGGCACATGACCTGAGCTTGCCATTTATGCCTTGGAGGTGCTGGCCTGCCCTGCGGCCAGTGTATTGTCCAAACGTGTGTTTAGCGCGGCGGGGGGGGGGTGATCACAGACAAGCGCAGCCGCCTGTCCACAGCCAACGTGGACAAGCTCACGTTCATTAAAATGAACCAGGCATAGATCCCACAGGACTTGTCTATACCTTGTGCTGAATAGACCAGTGTTTCCCAACCAGTGTGCCTCCAGCTGTTGCAAAACTACAACTCCCAGCATGCCCGGACAGCCTTTGGCACACTGGTTGGGAAAGACTGGAATAGACATGTATACCGGCCGCACCCAGCCATTGTTAGACTCCAGCGCACTTTCTCTTTGCATTCTCTTTTCTATTTCCCAATGTTTTGGGATCTTCCCTTAAAAAAATTTAAATAAAAAGAAATTTAAGGAAAAAAAATAAAAATAATAAAACAACAAAAACAGTGTTGGCTACCTCCTCCACCTCTGCTTCCATCTACACCACCACGTCCACCGCCTCCTCAACCTCCTACTCCACTTTTACCTCCGCCTCCTAGTTCAAGATTATTATTTAAAAAATAATAATATTCTATGTTATTTTAAGTCATTTCCCTATCCACATTTGTTTGCAGGGCATTTGTCCTGCTCTTACCCCCATTTTGTTTCCTTTTGCAGCCCTCTAGCCCTTACTATGACTTTTTTACAGTCAATTGACTATGACCTGAAGTTCGGCCGAACCCGGTGAACCCGAACATCCATGGGTCCGCTCAAACCTATTGATGACTTATCCTGAGAACAGTTAATTAATATTCTACTCCCAGAAAACCCTTTAAATAAGCTTCAGGAGGGAAGTGTTTTTAATAAGAAACTAGACATATGAACAAGGAAGGGCAATCTGAAATTAGTTGAAAGTCAGAAGTAAAGTCAAAAAATATTATTTTAACAAATACTGTAATAGAAGATGCTTGCAACAAAATTCCAGAAAATCCACAGTAATTATTTAAACATGGTCAAGACAAGCATAGCTATAAAAAAATAAAAGGAAATAATATGAAAGCAGGCTAGATGGTATTTTTCTGTCATCAATTTTCTATGTTTCTGTAGATAAAAATACTAATGAATAATACCACCAGGGGAGTAAACAATCATCTTCATAGTGTTTGATTTATATGTACAGAGGCAGTCATCATCTCTATAGCATCAGCATTTGACCTGCTATAAAAAAGAATGAAAAGATACTGCAACAGAAATCATTTTATTAATAATCAAAATAGCATAGTCCATCAGCATAAAGTATATGTATGTAAAACAGCATTTTACTCAATCACTAGAACTACATTGCAAAACCTTAAAAAATACAAATAAATATAGCATGTTTGTAAAATGAATACAGGTTTCGTTGATCGAACTGGAGTTTCTGCCCACAGGCTCATTCACCTTCAGTGTGTATATATGTTGTAGGGCCACACTATTGATGAAAAATATTAATTTTCTATTGTGCTAGATTTCTGACTCTCCTAATAATGGGCTTTAATTTGTGGCTGTTAAAGGGAATCAGTCATTAGGAAATTCACTGTTAGGTCACTTTCACACGACCGTTTTTTTTCCCGTTTACAGGCTTTTTTTTAGTTCCGTATACGGTCCGTATACGATACCATTCATTTCAATGGTTCTGCAAAAAAAATGTAATGTACTCCATATGCATTCCGTTTCCGCATTTCCGTTTTTCCGTTCCGTTGAAAGATAGAACATGTCCTATTATTGCTTCACAGGTATAATTAAAAGCATATATATGTAGGTTTGTATCAAATATTTATCACTGGAAAAAGTTAACCTACTTAAAACGTAACTTTTATATTTACTTCTTAAAATAAGTCCCACAAAAATAATTTAAAAAATTGACTGCAAAGGTAGTCTGGAAAGTCATATACACTCACCTAAAGAATTATTAGGAACACCTGTTCTATTTCTCATTAATGCAAGTATCTAGTCAACCAATCACATGGCAGTTGCTTCAATGCATTTAGGGGGGTGGTCCTGGTCAAGACAATCTCCTGAACTCCAAACTGAATGTCAGAATGGGAAAGAAAGGTGATCTAAGTAATTTTGAGCGTGGCATGGTTGTTGGTGCCAGACGGGCCGGTCTGAGTATTTCACAATCTGCTCAGTTACTGGGATTTTCACGCACAACCATTTCTAGGGTTTACAAAGAATGGTGTGAAAAGGGAAAAACATCCAGTATGCGGCAGTCCTGTGGGCAAAAATGCCTTGTGGATGCTAGAGGTCAGATGAGAATGGGCCGACTGATTCAAGCTGATAGAAGAGCAACGTTGACTGAAATAACCACTCGTTACAACCGAGGTATGCAGCAAAGCATTTGTGAAGCCACAACACGCACAACCTTGAGGCGGATGGGCTACAACAGCAGAAGACCCCACCGGGTACCACTCATCTCCACTACAAATAGGAAAAAGAGGCTACAATTTGCACGAGCTCACCAAAATTGGACTGTTGAAGACTGGAAAAATGTTGCCTGGTCTGATGAGTCTCGATTTCTGTTGAGACATTCAAATGGTAGAGTCCGAATTTGGCGTAAACAGAATGAGAACATGTATCCATCCTCTGATGGCTACTTCCAGCAGGATAATGCACCATGTCACAAAGCTCAAATCATTTCAAATTGGTTTCTTGAACATGACAATGTACTAAAATGGCCCCCACAGTCACCAGATCTCAACCCAATAGAGCATCTTTGGGATGTGGTGGAACGGGAGCTTCGTGCCCTGGATGTGCATCCCTCAAATCTCCATCAACTGCAAGATGCTATCCTATCAATATGGGCCAACATTTCTAAAGAATGCTATTAGCACCTTGTTGAATCAATGCCATGTAGAATTAAGGCAGTTCTGAAGGCAAAAGTGGGTCCAACACCGTATTAGTATGGTGTTCCTAATAATTCTTTAGGTGAGTGTAGAGAGGAAGAGCGGCATTAAATGAATGGCAAATGCAAGTCAGAGGACACACACAACAATTTAAAATCATTATTCAAAGAACTATGCGAATGCTATAGGGACAACATCAAGTTTTGGTGGGAGACTCATTCCCTAGAGAATTACATCAAGGTGGGTATAGTCCCTAAGGGCCTGCATATACCCATAATACCAGCAGTAAGATCCCAAACACCCAGGGCCGGTGCAACCATCTAGGTGAACTAGGCGTTCGCCTAGGGCGCCGTCCTGCTGGGGGCGCCCTGGTGGGCTCCCCCTGACTGGGGCTGCAGCCCTGTGTGAGAGGCTCTTGAGCCTCCCCCAGCACCGTTACAGGTGGGCCAGGAGGTGGAGGTCCTTCTTAAATATGGCAGAGCAGGCATCTGCTTACCCTGATGGCAGGTGCCTGCTCTGCCAGTAAATTACCAGAAGAAAGGAGGCGGGCGGCCACTCCTCCCTTGTGCACCCTCTGTGATGCCAGAATATGACGTCATTCCGGACCCGGCATACTAAATGGCGCGCTGGAGGACTGAGGAGCTGCACCACACTGGACCCCAGGGAGGTGAGTGTTTAAGTGTTTGACTGAGTGAGTGTCTGCCTGTGCATGTATGTCAGTGAGTGAGTGTCTGTCTGTCTGTCTTTCTGTCAGCAAATGTATGTGTGTCTGTCAATGAGTGTCTGTGTGTGTATGTCAGTGAGTGTGGATGTCTGTCGGTCAGTAAATGTCTGTGTGTTTGTCAGTGAGTATGTGTATGTTTGTCAGTGAGTATATGTGTGTGTTTGTCTGCCAGTGAGTGAGTGTCTGTCAGTGGGTTTCTGTGTGTGTGTGTGTGTGTGTTTGAGTGAGTGTGTGTCTGTCTGTCAGTGAGTGTAAATGTGTCTGTCAGTGAGTTTCTGTGTACATCATTCAGTGAGTGTCTGAGTGTGTGTCTGTCTGTCAGTGTGTGTGTGTGCTGTCAGTGAGTGAGTGACATGAGGGGGTGGCAAAATGGAACTTTGCCTAGGGCGGCAAAAATCCTTGCACCGGCCCTGCAAACACCTGACCTACTGACTAAGTGGGAACAAACACTCACAAAAAGCTCATTAAACCTGATGAGAATACTGCTTACAGAGCAACAAGTAACACTAGAAAGAACATCAACTGGAGTGAACGAACTAATAGAATGGACACTTAAGTTCAAAAGTGACCCTGAATTCCCTAAAAAAGAAAGTAATTTACAAACATCTATTGAAAAATACCATACCTCTATTAAAGAAAGAAAACACAAACAGTGTAAGAAAGATCTCCTTTTTTTGAATATAGTCACTAAGGAATTGGAGAAGTTGGAACAAAAACAAAAAAAGAGTATAAATAAATCTAACTTGGAAAAAAGGAAAATCGAGGCAACGGTTAAGATAGAAACAGACCCTAATATCATAATAAAACCGTCCGATAAAGGAGGGAACCTTGTGGTCATGGACCATCATGACTACAAACAGATGTGTAATGCCATTCTCTGTGATAAAAGATGTTACAGTATATTGAAGACGGACCCGACACTTGATTTCTATGCAGAGCTTGAAGCCCTTCTATTCGAAGAGAAATTAGTGTCCCAAGAAGAATTTAAATTTATGCTTAAATCACATCCACAGATCCTAACTTTCTATGCTATACCTAAAATCCACAAGGGCCTTACTCCCCTGAAAGGTCACCCCATAGTGGCAGGGATAAATTCCTTAACACAGAATGCGGGAATATACATTGATAGGGTTTTGAGAACCTTTGTTACGGCGCTTCCATCGTATATTAGAGACACCACTGATTTATTGACCAAAATTGATGGATTACACCTTGAAGAGGATATCCTCATGGCTTAGATGGGAAAGTCATCACCCACTAAGTGTAAAACATGGGATCCCAAAAGGACAATACCTGCGTATTCACAGGAATTGTTCTACTCAGAATAATTTTTATAACCAGACTAGAGATTTGAGAACGAGGTATAATCAGAGAGGGTACCCAAATCGGACCCTACAAACGGAATTTAGGTCTGTCCTAAGTATTAATAGGGCTGACCTATTGTCCGGTAAAGGAGCTAAACAAGACCATACTGTGGACAGATCCATAGCTCGATTAGTGGGAACATATGACAACTGTAGCAGGGAGGTGAGAAATATCCTGCAGAAATACTGGGAAATGTTACTTTTAGATCCAGATGTCAAGGATATTCTTCCATCATACCCTGCAATTACATACAGAAGAGGTAGATCCCTGGGGGATAGGTTTGTCCATAGCCATTACACACCACCGAAAAAAACAGGCACATGGTTGGACACAAAACCTATTGGTACCTTTAGATGTGGCTCCTGTATAGCCTGCCAATATATTTGCCAAACAAAGATCTTCACCAGCCACACGACCCAAAAAATATATACCATCAGAGATTTTGCAAATTGCAAAACAACCAGAGTCGTGTATTTATGTACATGCATATGTCGGCTGCAATATGTGGGCAAAACGAAAAGAGAGCTTAGAAGAAGAATAGGGGACCACCTAGGAAATATCAGACACAGAAGGGACACAACTATTTCCAGGCACATACAGGATTTTCATGAAGGAGATAGCAAATCTCTAAAATTCTGTGTGATAGAGGTTGTTCGCCCCCACCACGGGGGGAAGGGGGGTGACCTCAATAGAAAGATATTACAAAAAGAGGCCGTATGGACTCACAAACTTAAAACAGTGAATCCATTCGGCCTTAATGAGACGCTGTCCTTCGCTTGTTTTATTTGATCCTCAATCTACACTGCTCGAAAAAATAAAGGGAACACAAAAATAACACATCCTAGATCTGAATTAATTAAATATTCTTCTGAAATACTTTGTTCTTTACATAGTTGAATGTGCTGACAACAAAATCACACCCCAAAAAAAAATGGAAATCAAATTTTTTCACCCATGGAGGTCTGGATTTGGAGTCACACTCAAAATTTAAGTGGAAAAACACACTACAGGCTGATCCAACTTTGATGTAATGTCCTTAAAACAAGTCAAAATGAGGCTCAATAGTGTGTGTGGCCTCCACGTGCCTGTATGACCTCCCTACAACGCCTGAGCATGCTCCTGATGAGGTGGCAGACTGTCTCCTGAGGGATCTCCTCCCAGACCTGGACTAAAGCATCTGCCAACTCCTGGACAGTCTGTGGTGCAACGTGACATTGGTGGATAGAGCGAGACATGATGTCCCAGATGTGCTCAATTGGATTCAGGTCTGGGGAACGGGTGGGCCAGTCCATAGCATCAATGCCTTCGTCTTGCAGGAACTGCTGACACACTCCAGCCACATGAGGTCTAGCATTGTCTTGCATTAGGAGGAACCCAGGGCCAACCGCACCAGCATATGGTCTCACAAGGGGTCTGAGGATCTCATCTCGGTACCTAATGGCAGTCAGGCTACCTCTGGCGAGCACATGGAGGGCTGTGCGGCCCTCCAAAGAAATGCCACCCCACACCATTACTGACCCAATGCCAAACCGGTCATGCTGGAGGATGTTGCAGGCAGCAGAACGTTCTCCACGGCGTCTCCAGACTCTGTCACGTCTGTCACATGTGCTCAGTGTGAACCTGCTTTCATCTGTGAAGAGCACAGGGCGCCAGTGGCGAATTTGCCAATCTTGGTGTTCTCTGGCAAATGCCAAACGTCCTGCACGGTGTTGGGCTGTAAGCACAACCCCCACCTGTGGACGTCGGGCCCTCATATCACCCTCATGGAGTCTGTTTCTGACCGTTTGAGCAGACACATGCACATTTGTGGCCTGCTGGAGGTCATTTTGCAGGGCTCTGGCAGTGCTCCTCCTGTTCCTCCTTGCACAAAGGCGGAGGTAGCGGTCCTGCTGCTGGGTTGTTGCCCTCCTACGGCCTCCTCCACGTCTCCTGATGTACTGGCCTGTCTCCTGGTAGCGCCTCCATGTTCTAGACACTACGCTGACAGACACAGCAAACCTTCTTGCCACAGCTCGCATTGATGTGCCATCCTGGATAAGCTGCACTACCTTAGCCACTTGTGTGGGTTGTAGACTCCGTCTCATGCTACCACTAGAGTGAAAGCACCGCCAGCATTCAAAAGTGACCAAAACATCAGCCAGGAAGCATAGGAACTGAGAAGTGGTGTGCGGTTACCACCTGCAGAACCACTCCTTTACTAGGGGTGTATTGCTAATTGCCTATAATTTCCACCTGTTGTCTATCCCATTTGCACAACAGCATGTGAAATTGATTGTCACTCAGTGTTGCTTCCTAAGTGGACAGTTGGATTTCACAGAAGTGTGATTGACTTGGAGTTACATTGTGTTGTTTAAGTGTTCCCTTTATTTTTTTTGAGCAGTGTATATACATATACTTCAAAAATTGTAGATAAGACAGCACTATTCACTGTATTATTCCAGTTTTTCCATTTCATGGCGGTGTCTACAACGTTGAATTCTGGCCTCCTGAACTCCTTAATTACTTGCAATATTATATTATTTTTACATAATATTGCAATATATATACATGACATACAACACCCAACTATATGCCGCAGACAAACATATAGGAATAATGATATTTTCATATTAGACCTGTCAGGAAGAAGTGTATTAGACCAAGAAAGTTCAAACACCTTTATACATCAAGATCAGGTAAGGAAATTTATTCAGGGCTTATCTCGATTCTTATGAACTAACATATCAGCCCTAATTCTTTATTCTCTCACTTTGTCCCCCTTTGCTTTTGCCCCTTGATCCTAATGTAAAATACTCAAAAGAAAGTGCTATAAATGGATATACATCCACCAAGATCCCCTTAATATCAGTCTTACTCCCTTTAATGTGACGTAAACATTCTATCACTTCATATAAACAAAAAGTAACTATCAATATATAGGTGATAGTTTTAAACTAGATTGATGTATTCTGCCCCTGTGTACTAGCGATTAAT
The DNA here is from genome assembly GCF_905171765.1 of Bufo bufo. Taxonomy (NCBI): domain Eukaryota; kingdom Metazoa; phylum Chordata; class Amphibia; order Anura; family Bufonidae; genus Bufo; species Bufo bufo. Next base: position 607,340,019 of record NC_053390.1, read on the forward strand.
AGATCCATCATTCTCGCAATATAACTCTTCTCTTATCAATGCATTGTACTATTGGAATCGTAACAGGTGGGGAGTGCACTGCGCCTGCGCTTGGGGATGTCTCGGCTGCGCAGACACTGAGTATTCCCGAATACACCTGGTATTTCCACTGCACAGACGCCTGATGTCATCCATGCACCTGCGCGGTGGCACGGCAGCTCATACACGACATGGATGCATCCCTGCGCACTGATGACGTCATGCGTTCCACAGTGGATACCCAATTGGACTGCTTACATCCAGCCAGCACATCATTGCAGCTATCAAGCTCTATAGATATAAAGCTTTAATGTATCGTTTTCATCCCCTGATGAGTCTGTCCTCTACTTCGACAGAGGAAACGCGTCGGGATGGTATACCTGGAAAGTAGTATGGTTACCGCTTGGGAGCAATACATTTAGGAAGGGAAAGTTATTGCTAGGGTCAGCCACCGATAAGTGGGGGCGATTCTTCCGCATCTAGGCGGGAGACACCTCCGCTTTCAGGCAGGGCTTGATAGTTCAAGTAGGGATTTATCTCCCACTACCCATCCAAAGCCCCTAATTAAGAAGTGATACGTAGACTTGGAGATCCAGGGGGTAAAATATTGTATCTACAACCTCTGGACCTACCCCACAGTGTCTGATCCAGCAACCAAGCGGAAGAGACAAGGTGAAAACCAGAAACGGAGTCACCCACAAAGACACCTTGTCGGGTATATAAAGCAAATGCTTTATATAAAGAAAAAAAATTTTTTAGCGGATCAAAAGAAAAATTATGCAAACGATATTGATCCGGGAGATGGACATAATCATCTCACGAGTTCGATCAAGAACCTGATTATTTTGTGCAATCAGTAAAACAGGGTACAAGCGTCTATGCAAAAATATAAATGGTTTATTATACAATAGTTTAATATACAATCAGAAATGAATCAACATAAATTTCAATAATATACAATGATATGCAGTACCCAGAATTCACCACTATATGATGCCAACAAAACAATACTCAACCAACACAAGAATATTATGCAATACAGCTTTAAATTTGTGAGAGATATACAATCAATGGATTATGCGGAAAACTCAATCAAGAAGATGACAGATACGAGCCCTTGCTCCACCAAAAAAATGATGACCAAACTCAGATATGGGGTAGTATTGCAACAAAACTTATAAATTATTGGCTTGATGTCAAACTAGGGAATATAAAGATTCCCAACAGAGAGTTTCTCCAATATTATCCCCTTTATTCAGTTATATGCATTGTAACTGAAATCAGAGAAAATACTGATGTGGCAACTAACGTTACACGTCCGCAAATGAGCGGGTATTTGACTAAGTATCAAGCCAATTAATTTAGATCAATACTACATAAAACAAAAATATACATTACCCAAGGGTCAAGTGATGTGCAGAGTCTTGGGGCAGCCAGCGCTCAAGAGTTTTTCCCGATAATCCAAATGATTCTCCAGAGATCTATAATCCAAATGTTTCTTTGTGTTTGTTTTTTTGTTTTTTTCTCTCCCCTTTTTTTTTTTTTGTAACTGGTTTCTTAACACAAAACTTATCAGATGAACACGCCCTCCGAGTTTGGAACTTCCAATCATTGTTGGATGGGTGTGTGCATTGATAAGGAGCCTGACGTCATAATACTACCCAGAATGCACTTTTGCTACTGATGTAGTATTAACTGCTCATATCTAGGTGGCACTGTTGTATAAGCAATAGGCATCATACCATTAAGGGTTAACTCATATATGCCTGATATTTTCACTACTACACCTCTGACGTCTAGAGGCCTTCTCTCAGGGCCGAGGGACAAACTTTGATACATGAATGTATACTTTGAGGAACAGCTAGACAATTCTCACACTGTGAAATTCATGTTCAGATATGAAAAACAATGAAGCCTTAGAATCTGCAGGTGCGGTCTATCTTCTAACTTTCTAAATGTATAATATATTGTTACTATAACACTAGCTTTTGAACAGCACAGTAATCTTCTCATGGACTTACTTTGGCCGACATGAAAATCCATACAAAACAGTGAATATAAATCAACATTGCTCTTAAAGGCAATGAATATCCATTATAACTAAAATAAGTAGATATAACTGTTTACACTTATGAAAAAGCACAACAAATCCCCCTTCATTACAATGTAATCCAATAGAGAAGTTGGACTACATTGGAATGTCACAAAGGGCTTTTCATTCGGATTCTTCAGAGACATTAGTTCTTGTTTAAACTGTTCGTGATTCTCATGAAGATTTATTGAATGAGTCAATAACTTTGAGTGTAAGTCGGTGGTGTTGACAGTACCCTCTACAACGGAATATAAGTCCGATAAATGTTTTTTTTGATTCTCCATCTCTGCATGAATACTCATTAGGTTCCTTTTCAGTGAACCAATCTCAAGTTCCAATGTCTTAATGGAGATGGAATTAACAGCTGATACACCGGTGGCAATGACAGTGCCCACTACGGCAAAGATTATGGCAGCTGTAATCGCAGAAACTAACCGCTTTGGTCGTCGACTTGTTGAAAACCTTTCTCTAGTCATGGTTTTCCTCGTCTGTTCCAGGATCTGTGTAATCCTTTCTTGGGAATAGCCGATGTGCATTTGATACCAAATCTTTATCTCCGGAGACGAAATCTCGGAAATGTTGAACTGTCTTTCGACGAAGACACGTGGATCCAAACTGACGTAGATCTTTTGGGATAGAATCCTCTTATTCGTCAAGAGGAATCCCGCGGTATCCTGTAGCATGATCCCAGATGAAGGGCCTGGTACAGCAATCGGCTCGGCCTGGAACTCCTTCCCCAAGATCAGGATGATGTAGACAACGGCAACAACACTCGATGCCATCTTGCGCCTGAAATATATTGTATGACAAATATAAGTACATACATCTTCCACTTTTTATCACTCCTGCAAGAAAAGAGTTAATACGACCATACATCTTTGATTTGGCATCGTTTCTTTTCTTGGACAGAGCAAGTTCTCAATACAAAAGTGAGTCAAGAGATAATTAGTTACAGAGGAAAATACACGAGGATAGGTTAGTACATTTGTATGTTCATACTATACCAATCCTGGGTTTCCGTCTTTAGCTGGAACCTTGATATCTCTTTACTCTTCATCATCCGGAAATCCTTCCATTTGGCAAAGTTGTGACCTAGGATGACAAACACGTAATTGATTAATATGCACCCATTTCTCTATAAATTCATCTCCCTTAGGAATTTTGATCTTGTAGACCACAGGTGACAATTTGTCAATGACGACATAGGGTCCCTTCCAGGAAGGCAGGAACTTCTTTTCCTTCACCTGATCCCGGGCGAAGTTATAGAGATAAACTTGATCGGAAATTTGGTACTCCTTTTGAGTAGTCATCAGATCATAGTAGGTTTTGGCGCTTACGGCTGCTTTCTCCAGATTCTTCTGGGCAAATGCAAAAGCATGTTGAAGGTGCTTACGTAGATTCTCTATGTATTGATGGGCTGTTGAAGCATTTATCAAATTTTGGTCTGTTGTCCGGTAGAGTAAATGCTGGGGTAACACCATCTTCCTTCCTGTGATCATTTCGAAGGGAGAAAGTTTGGTTGCTGCGCTTGGAGTGGCTCTGATGGCCATGAGAACCAGAGGCAACTTTACATCCCAGTCCTTACCGGATTCATTGACAAATTTCTTTAGAATGTTGACAATTGTTTGGTTGTAGCGTTCCACTCCACCACTAGATGCTGGCCGGTAAGCTATATGTAGCTTCCTTTTTACTCCCAGTATCTCCCACGTTTTTGTCATCACCTCACTAGTGAAATGACTTCCGCGATCGGACTCTATGCGTTGAGGAAGACCGAACCTGGAAAACACGTGGTTAATGAGTAGAGACGCACACACACTTGAACTGCAAGTCTTGCAAGGCAAACATTCTACCCATTTTGTGATTAGACAAGTCACGGTTAACATATATCTGTTGCCTTTTGATGAAGTTGTTACTGGTCCAATAAAGTCAATCTGGATGTCTGACCATGGCATGGACATCCCCCTTTTCATCAGCGGTGCCCGATGAGTGGGTGCTTGCGGCTGGAATTGAGGGCATATTAAACATCCTTGACAATATGTGCGAACGTCTTGCAACATATGAGGCCAATAAGCGTAATCCCGTAGTAATTCATACGTTAACTTCTCACCTCGATGACCAGCCGTTGGGGCGTCATGGGTGTGTTGTAACATCAAACCTCGGTATGCTGTGGGTACCACCCATTGTGAGATACCATTCTTCGAGGTTCTTACCAACAATCCATCCTGTAACGAGAATTGGGACTTACCCTTCATCAAAATTCGTAACTCTTCTTTGCCTGCACAGTCTTCCATAGTTATGGGACAATTCTGCGGATCTTCAATGTGTTTGTAAAACATACCAATGACTGGATCCCCCTTTTGACTCGCCATGAGATCCTCACTAGGGGAATCTTGGCTCCATTGTGCCACATTGGCTTCGGTTTCCTTTTGGGCCTGTCTTCTTGTCATTGCATCCATTTGGATAGTTCCCATGAGGTCATCAACGTTCAAGACTTCTCCATTAATGGCTGCTTGTTTAGCGAGGGAATCTGCCAAATCATTCCCCTCTTTATCTATACCTGGAGATTTTTAGTGACCTCTTACCTTTTTCCAGTAAATGGTGAGACCATGGGTGGTAACCATGTCATCAATCTTACAAAACATTTTACCATGCTTGACAGGCTTATTGTTACTTCTTGCCATATTAGACCTTTTCCATCCAGGGAAGTACTCCACGAAGCTACTGCGAACATAATTAGAATCTGTGATTATAACAAACTCTTTAAGACCAGAATCAATAGCCATTTGTACAGCTTTATACACAGCGGTGAGCTCCGCGAACTGGCTACTTTTGGAACCAATTTTATATCCGACAGAAATGTCTGGGAATGTGTTATTCCATACGATTCCGATACCTGCAACCAATTTGCGTTCAGTTTCTACATCGGTATGGAAAGAACAGCCATCAACATATGCACATGGTAAGGATTTGCAGTATTCTTCTTCATAAGACTTGTATGGAGATGAATATTGTTCTTCCAGGAAATCATTTTGTGGCGGTTCACCTTTATGTCCTGAATTGGAACAATCATGCAATTCGGCTAATCCTTGAGCAACTGGATTCTTATTATTTTGTTTGTACCTTATTTCCAATGGCCATCCCATTAAGGACATCGTCCAGGCGGTTATCCTGCTGTTTGATAAATTCCCATCCTTGATTCTATCACTCTGCAAATATTGCAGGGGTTGGTGTGCAGTTTCCACAATGATCTTTTCGCCCTGGATAAAACTCCTGAAATATTGCAAAGCCCACACAGTTGACAGTAATGCTTTTTCACAGTCATTGAATTTTACCTCAACCGGTGACAAGGACTTGCTGGCATAGGCGATGATCTTGTTTAGGTTGTCCTGTTTTTGGAAAAGGACTGCACTCACGCTTTTGTCGGTGAAACCTGTTTCAATGTAAAAGGGTTTTCCACCTTCTGGATAGGCAAGGCATGGGGCCTGGATAAGTCTGGTTTTGAGCTCATTCACAGCTTTCTCGTGACGCTCATTCCATTCCCATTTTACTCCTTTCTTCAGCAACTGCAAAAGAGGTTTTGTAATCTCGGCATAGTTGTCTATGAACTTACGTGAATAGTTCATCATGCCCAGGAAGGATCTCAACTCCTTGGTATTTGTAGGTGACTTTGTGTTGATCACTGCTTCCACCTTCTTCTTCTGTGGGTTAATTCCATCGGCAGTGATTTCGTGACCTAAAAAATTTACTTTGGTACGACACCATTGAGCCTTCTGTAAAGAAAGTTTTACACCAGCGTTTCTCAGTTGGGTTAGTACATGCCTCAGTTCCGTAATATGCTCCTCAAAAGTTGTGCTTTTGATTAGGATGTCATCCACATAGGATAAGGTACCTCATTCAGTGGCATCAGGCATTGCCTTATGCATGAACACAGCAAACTCATGACCCGCATTTATGTACCCGAAAGGTAATCGGGTCCATGCATATTGTTGCTTTCCAAATGTAAAGGCCAGTTTGTATTGATCCCTCTCGTCCACTTTAATTGTCCAATATCCTTGCGCACAATCCAGAGCAGTGAAAATTTTGGATCCCTGTATTTGCGCCAAACTCTGGTCAATATACGGCACGGGCCATCCGGACATGTATACACGTTTGTTTAACTGCCTTAGGTCCGAACAGAGACGGAATTGACCATTGGGTTTGAGAATCCCAAGCACAGGATGGTTGAACGAACTGTGCACTGGACGGATGATCCCCCGCTTCTCCAAGTTTTTGACGATTTCCGATAGCGACTCATATGCCGCCAGCGGAAGTCGGTACTGTTTAACATATACAGGGGGTGCATTGGGATCCGTTTGAATTCTTGCAACGTGTAGGTCAGTTTCCCCACAGTCGTAAGAATCCTTAGCAAACATGTCCTGGAATTCGGCTAAGAGCCCCTTTAGCTGTTGACGCTCCGACTCCTCGGAACATGCGTCAGCCACAGAGATTTGCTCTTCCACCCGTTCCTGAAATTCTGGAAAGATTTCAGGTTGACTTAACTCGTAAGCTTCTTCAAGCTCACTAGTTAAATCGTTTTGAGTATTGCGTACCTTATCCTTTCCTGTTTGGCATGACTCGTACTCCTTTTCATCGATCTCATGGTTGAAAACCAATGATGACTCTTCGATGTGGCATGTACCTTCTTCAGAGCTGAAAGGATAAACAGAGTGGATATTAAATAACCCCTCAGGTGTTGAGGAAAAATGTTGTTCCACTACCTGTTCTTCTGTCAGGTATTCATCAGGAATAAGTCCAATGACATCATTTTGGAAACCAAAAGTGTAATACTCCGAATCCATAGCCAGACCAATTATAGTGTCTTTTTGTAGAGATATACTATGGGGAGCCATGTTATGAATTACCATATGCAATGGATCCTGATGAATGTTTACCATAGGAGTCGGCTTTACCTTCAGGCCGAGTTGCTGCATCCGGTTGGACAAACAGATCAAAGCATCTGCATTCTTCAGTCTTTGTCCCTTCTTTATTTGAATGGGAAGAAGAAATGGTTTACATCCTTCAGGGATTTTAACTTCATCTGCAACCACGATACTCACGGCATAGGGCATCTGTTGTCCCCATCTCAAGGCTTGCTCTTCATTCTGGAATCCCTCCGGGTTCCCAGGTAATCTGGACCATAGAGTATTGTTGACCAGATCAATCTGCACGGCAAATCGGTGTAGAAGGTCATTACCTATGTACATCTGGTACCGTGGTTCATTCAACACAATGAATAAATGTTCTGTGGTTTTATCTCCTATGGAAATAGATAAAAGACATCTTGCAATCACATTATGACTCTGTGAATCTCCATCCAGATCATGAACCCATTGGTCCTGTGGAGAGGAAACTTTAATCATTTTAGGATTAGCAATCTGTTTCAAGAGACTCAGGCTTATGTAACTGGCTTCGGATTTCAGATCCAACTTGGCGTATTTCACCCGGGCCATATTGTTCACCTGTACGGGAATCAATAAGTTATCATTAACCTTCTCAATCCGTACCATGGATTGAGTATGCCTGGTCAGGTCCGCGACTTCGTAACTTCTCCCTTTAAGAGAAATAGTTAATGCATCCCCATCCAGGGTTACCTTTTCAATTCTGTCCTTCTGGATGGTTATGGTTTGTGCGGCACCGTTGACGGCTTCCTCGGGCTCACCATTTTTCAGGATCGTGACATCCGGTGTTTGATTGTTCCTAAAATGCACTTCAACAGAGTTAAACCTTTCCTCAATCACATGACAATTACGTTGGGATTGTGCATTGCAAGAGTACTCATAGGCAATGGGTGCCTTCACCTGAGTCCATACGGCTTCATTGATGAAGTCTACTATGGAACTCAATCTTCTCAGGAGGTCGATTCCTATGATCAGCCGATCATAGGGAAGGTCCACAATCAGTGTGGGATGTCTAATTATCTTCTTGCCAATTTTGAATTTTAACCATGATGTACCTTTTACCTGCAAAGCGTCTCCGCCGACACTTATCAAAGAGCCATCAAACGATTTCAGTTTCGGCTTCTTTGCTGTCACCTCCAATACCTGTTCGAAATAACTATATGACAATATAGTGGCTTGTGATCCTGTGTCAAGTAAACCCCTGATTGGCCCAATAAGTTCATCTTGGAGATAGGAATCAAGAAAATATCGGCCTTTGATCTGAAACAAATCACATAAAAAATTAGGGTGATCACTTATTTGACATTTGTTAAGGATTTGACCTTTCTGCAGCGTCGCGACCTCTGGTGAATTCTTGGCATTCCTGCTGCTCGCGGCGGCAGCAGCAGCAGCCCCCACCTTCGGAGTACACTGGATCACATCACAGCTTACAGACGGCAGCTCACAGGTTGATGCTGAGATGATAGGATCACTCACTGGAGAAGACACATTAGTGCAGGAATCATCATGATTAGACTGTAATATAGACAACATGTTAGACATCTCCTCCTTGGCCTCAATTTTAGGGTCAAGAACACTGCAAGGCAAAGTAGGATTAGAAATCACATAAGATTCTGCACCGGCCTGGGCTCTGACCCTGCCCTGCCTGCATTATGGGGCTGAGCTGGGTCCTGCAGTTGTCCCTAAAAAAGACTCAGGCTGTTTTCCAGTTGACACCTGGGACATTTTACTAATGATCTCCTGTAATTTGGCTACTTGATCTGCCAAATGATCCAAACGATTGTTTGGTTTGCGCACAGTTTGGACTTCTGGTGTTCCCTTATTAGAAGTGGGTGACCGACCTCTAGGTGAGGTAGGGGATTCAGGCCTATTTTCCTTCTGTTGTCTGGGCCTGTTGTTCCAGCGCCTGTATCCTTGGGGACCTCTATTGTAATATTGGGGACGGTAGTTAGACCTCCCAGCACTGGAGTTATCCCCCTCTGGCCCCTTGGGGCTCTGAGGTCTTGCTTGCTTGGGTCCTACCTGTTGTCGCTGGGTTTGTTGGACAGGTCCTGTAGACTGAGGGTACTTACGTGGCTGCGTTTCAAATTTGAAGCCAGGGTTTACCTTAGCTTCTGCTACGCTTTGTTCTGGGGACTTTTTATATCTCCTCTCACTTGTAGCATGGCATTCACTGATGTTATACAGTGAGGTGGCAGCCGTCACCAACCTGTCCAAGGGGGCTTGGAGATCAAGATCTCTAGCCAAGCTAAGCTTAATTTGCATGGGCATTGCATCATAAAACAGCTGTTTGAACTCCTCAGACTCCCAGTTTGGGGATCTATACGCCAACCCATAGGCATTTTTAAGGATGGGGAGGAATTCCCGGGGACTCTGATTGGGTCTACATGTGAGTTTATAGATATCACGTTTTGCAGCAGTCACAGTACGGTAAGGGCCAAATTCTAATTTGACCTCATGCAAAACATCCTGCCAATCCTGAATTCCCCTCTCCCTAAATGAAACAAAGTAGTGGCGATATTTACCATCAAATGCCCATGGTAGGAATCTGATCCTGTCCGCATCAGAATACAATTTTAAAGAATCCATGGTGGACTGGTACAGTTCTAAGTGATTGGCAATTTCAGCAGAACCCTTTTTAGAGAATTTGGGCACAGTGACATTTAGAAACTTAATAATACTCGAGGAGTTCTGATCCTTTTCTGAACACTGAGTATTTTTCTTTCTAGAGACCACCTCAGCATATGTTGGTCGTCTGAAACTCTCATCCCCCTGATGGGCAATCTTATGCCTGCGTGGTAGGGAATGGATCACACGCTTTCCCACATCACTGTCACAATCACTCACGCTCCGCTCACTTCCATCAGACCCTCTTGGCACAGGTGACTTAACCCTAACATTCCTCTCTAGAGGAGGATTTCTGTACCCTTTTGCGTCGCTAGCGCCTAGTAAGGCGGTTACAGCTTGAAACGCCTGATTTAATTGGTTTAAGGCCTCCTGTTTAATCATGCCATCACCCTCGGGTGGCTTAGGGTCTCGGATGGATTGCGCTTTAAAAGCATGTGATGATGACATATCTACATTTTGGGGTGTGAGAATTGGAGGGTCTGGAGATCCCTCATGATCAGACAGATCACTTTGAACATTAGCTACAGTTTGGCTTAGTTCATTTGTTTGCTGCAGACTGCTATAACGGATGTGCAGCTCCTCTGCCTCACTTTTTAATTTGTGATAGGCAGCATGGCTGTGATCGAGCTCGCATTTTAAATCCTCGATCGATGCCTTTGCAGATTCTAATCTTTCTTCCATATGGGATACATATGCTTGCACTTTCGTTATATGCACATGTCTACTGTCTGAGAAAATGCTGACTTCTAATAATGCATACAAAATTGGTGGCAACATCTTTAAGAGGTGTTGGTTTTTACTGGCAGTATTTTTAAGCACATCAAGATAAGTTAGTTGTCTCCTGACTGTGCCAAGTGGCGTCCATACATCCACACATTCTCTCTTGGCTTCTGCCTGCAACTCATTTATCCATGCAGCCACATCATGATCCAAATTTAAATGTGAATTTACATATTCAACAACATTCTGGATTAACTGCTCCGGGCTGGATGGACTATCTCCTGTTGCAACATCACTACCGGCTTCACTACCAGCTGCACTCATTTTCTTGCAATAAAGTTATACACAGATTTATGAATAATCTGGTTAGCCAAGAAAGGTATGGAACGGTTTACTATTTGCACAAATAATCAAAGAATTAACTCGATCTCGCTACCGGGGCCTCCATTTTATGTCGGGTATATAAAGCAAATGCTTTATATAAAGAATTTTTTTTTTAGCGGATCAAAAGAAAAATTATGCAAATGATATTGATCCGGGAGATGGACATAATCATCTCACGAGTTCGATCAAGAACCTGATTATTTTGTGCAATCAGTAAAACAGGGTACAAGCGTCTATGCAAAAATATAAATGGTTTATTATACAATAGTTTAATATACAATCAGAAATGAATCAACATAAATTTCAATAATATACAATGATATGCAGTACCCAGAATTCACCACTATATGATGCCAACAAAACAATACTCAACCAACACAAGAATATTATGCAATACAGCTTTAAATTTGTGAGAGATATACAATCAATGGATTATGCGGAAAACTCAATCAAGAAGATGACAGATACGAGCCCTTGCTCCACCAAAAAAATGATGACCAAACTCAGATATGGGGTAGTATTGCAACAAAACTTATAAATTATTGGCTTGATGTCAAACTAGGGAATATAAAGATTCCCAACAGAGAGTTTCTCCAATATTATCCCCTTTATTCAGTTATATGCATTGTAACTGAAATCAGAGAAAATACTGATGTGGCAACTAACGTTACACGTCCGCAAATGAGCGGGTATTTGACTAAGTATCAAGCCAATTAATTTAGATCAATACTACATAAAACAAAAATATACATTACCCAAGGGTCAAGTGATGTGCAGAGTCTTGGGGCAGCCAGCTCTCAAGAGTTTTTCCCGATAATCCAAATGATTCTCCAGAGATCTATAATCCAAATGTTTCTTTGTGTTTGTTTTTTTTGTTTTTTCTCTCCCCTTTTTTTTTTTTGTAACTGGTTTCTTAACACAAAACTTATCAGATGAACACGCCCTCCGAGTTTGGAACTTCCAATCATTGTTGGATGGGTGTGTGCATTGATAAGGAGCCTGACGTCATAATACTACCCAGAATGCACTTTTGCTACTGATGTAGTATTAACTGCTCATATCTAGGTGGCACTGTTGTATAAGCAATAGGCATCATACCATTAAGGGTTAACTCATATATGCCTGATATTTTCACTACTACACCTCTGACGTCTAGAGGCCTTGTCTCAGGGCCGAGGGACAAACTTTGATACATGAATGTATACTTTGAGGAACATCTAGACAATTCTCACACTGTGAAATTCATGTTCAGATATGAAAAACAATGAAGCCTTAGAATCTGCAGGTGCGGTCTATCTTCTAACTTTCTAAATGTATAATATATTGTTACTATAACACTAGCTTTTGAACAGCACAGTAATCTTCTCATGGACTTACTTTGGCCGACATGAAAATCCATACAAAACAGTGAATATAAATCAACATTGCTCTTAAAGGCAATGAATATCCATTATAACTAAAATAAGTAGATATAACTGTTTACACTTATGAAAAAGCGCAACAACCTTTCCCTCCAACCCTAAAGCTCAGAGCCACCATATTATCCTGGATTCAACCAGCATAAAAACCGTAGCATAAAGAATTGCATTTGCCATTCATTTAATGCCGCTCTTCCTCTCTATATGACTTTCCAGACTACCTTTGCAGTCAATTTTCAGAATTATTTTTGTGGGACTTATTTTAAGAAGTAAATATACAAGTTACGTTTTAAGTAGGTTAACTATTTCTAGTGATAAATGTCCTATTATTGTCCGCAAATCACGTTCCGTGGCTCTATTTAAGTCAATGGGTCACATACAGAAATGCATCCGTATGTCTTCCGTATCCGTTCCGTTTTTGCGGAACCATCTATAGAAAATGTTATGCCCAGCCAAATTTTTTCTATGTAATTACTGTATACTGTATATGCCATACGGAAAAACGGAACGGAAAAATGAAACAGAAATGGAAACACAACGGAAACAGAACAACGGATCCTTGAAAAACGGACCGCAAAACACTGAAAAGGCCATACGGTCGTGTGAAAGAGGCCTTAAACCAGGCACACTGCCTCGTAGAGGTAGCTCAGCTGAATGTAATAATGCCTTTCACTTAATGATCTGTTGCTTTATTCGGCAGAAAAAGTATTTTAATCCATATATAAATGAGCAGTTATGTGAAACCGAGGTTGGGTCCAAGTTAGGGCTTATGCACACGAACGTATTTTCTTTACGTGTCCGTTCACGCAGATTCACCCTATTAACCTAATAACAGTGTTATGTCCACGGCATCCCCCCTATTAAAACGGTGATTACTTTTAATCCGCATGCAAATGAGTCTATGAAGGTGCTCATTTTCATACAAAGCCACTCCCCCTCCGCCGCATCTGCCCGCCTTTAGTCTCTGTTCTAACCTCCCTCCTCCTGTCCGTAATCCCGCGCATGCGCCAATGAACGCGATATCGGCGCATTCGCATTGAATGAGCACTGTTGGGCCGGGGCATCGCAGTTTAGCGTGCGCATGCGCGGGATTACGGACGGGAGGAGGCACAGACTCATTTGCATGCGGATTAAAAGTGTTTTTCTCCACAACGATGCTAGCAAGGAACAAACGGTAAGCACCGTTTTAATAGGGGGGATGCCGTGGACATAACACTGTTATTAGGTTAATAGGGTGAATCTGCGTGAAAGACTCCCTTTAAATACTAATACACCTTTGGTCTGGAGGGGCTTTGGTAAGGGGTAGGGATTATTCCTTGAGGTTAGGAAGAGGATAATTAAAATTAAGAAAAACAGAAATGTATTTATTGAAGAATTGTATTTTTATTATATATATTAGGTTAATAGGGTGAATCTGCGTGAAAGACTCCCTTTAACATATGCAACCATCTAGGTGTGAGATACTGTATAATCCATCGAGCACCATAAATTGGGTTACTCTATATTATGGATTCCGAGTAAATTTAGAGTTATTACAAAGTCTATACCATTGCTCTATGGTCATCGGGCCTATATCCCTTTCCCATTTAATCTTACTAATGCTCTCTAAACTTTCATTCAATAATTCACTTAATCTAGTATATAATATTGATATTAGTTTATGTTTACCTCTCCACCCAAATATAATGTTTAACAACTTGTGATTCTTAACTGTCAAATATATCTTATTTTTAATATCCTTAATTAGTGCCTGTAAGGCCTCATGCACACGACCGTTGTTGTGTTCCATTCCGCAAAATGGGGTTCCGTAGTTCCGTGATTCGTTTCCGTTTTTGTTTCCGTGTGTCTTCCTTTATTTTTGGAGGACCACCAGACATAAAGGAATGTAAAAAAAAAGTCTAAGACAGGTTTGCCATGCAAATGATAGGAATAAAACAGACGCGGATGCGGATGACAATCTTGTGTGCCTCCGCGTTTTTTAGCGTTCCCATTGACTTGAATAGGTCCGCAAACCGTTTTCCGCGGAAATAATAGGACAGGTTATATTTTTTTGACGGACTGGAACCACGGATCACGGACGCGGATGGCAAACGGTGCACTATCCGCATTTTCAACGGCTCCATAGAAATGAATGGGTCCGCACCTGAAACGCTAAAATCGCCGGAACGGACGCAGAAGCAAACAACGGTTGTGTGCATGAGGCCTAACTGTGAGTATCTGAATACCTCTCCTATTTTATTACTGGTCTGACCTAATAATATTTCCTTTGATTTTAAATTACCATCTTGTAAAAATTGTGAAATATACCACATACCTCTCATAATCCATTATTTAGCTATATCTACATCAATTCTGTGTCCCAATTTACCATTAAACCATAAAGGGGTGACACATAGTAAAAACGCTACTCCCAAGATCTCCCTAAGTCTTTTCCATGCCCTAACTACCATTCTCACAATGGGTATAGACCCCATCCAATTCCTATCCATTTGAGATGACTCTAGTAATGCATATACACTCCCCTAAAGAATTATTAGGAACACCTGTTCTATTTCTCATTAATGCAATGATCTAGTCAACCAATCACATGGCAGTTGCTTCAATGCATTTAGGAGTGTGGTCCTGGTCAAGACAATCCCCTGAACTCCAAACTGAATGTCAGAATGGGAAAGAAAGGTGATTTAAGCAATTTTGAGCGTGGCATGGTTGTTGGTGCCAGACGGGCCGGTCTGAGTATTTCACAATCTGCTCAGTTACTGGGATTTTCACGCACAACCATTTCTAGGGTTTACAAATAGGGGTGAGCGAACCCGAACTGTATAGTTCGGGTTCGTACCGAATTTTGGGGTGTCCGTGACACGGACCCGAACCCGAACATTTTCGTAAAAGTCTGGGTTTGAGTTCGGTGTTCGGCGCTTTCTTGGCGCTTTTTGAAAGGCTGCAAAGCAGCCAATCAACAAGCATCATACTACTTGCCCCAAGAGGCCATCACAGCCATGCCTACTATTGGCATGGCTGTGATTGGCCAGTGCAGCATGTGACCCAGCCTCTATATAAGCTTGGGTCACGTAGCGCTGCACGTCACTCTGCTGATACAAGTGTAGGGAGAGGTTGCAGCTGCGACGTTAGGGCGAGATTAGGCAGTGATTAACTCCTCCAAAAGACTTCATTCAGTGATCGATCTACAACTGTGGATCATTGAACTGCTGCTATTCAATTGCTTACTGTTTTTAGGCTGCCCAGAGCGTTTTTCAGTCACTTTTGGGGTGATCGGCGGCCATTTTGTGGCTTGTGGTGCTCCAGCACAAGCTGCCACCAAGTACATTTAACCATCAATAGTGTGGTTATTTTTTGCTATATCCTACATCAGGGTCAAGCTTTCATCAAGTGCATTTAACCATCAATAGTGTGGTTATTTTTTGGCCATATACTACATCAGGGGCAAGCTGAGCCTGTCACCCAAGTGCATTTAACCATCAATAGTGTGGTTATTTTTTGCTATATCCTACATCAGGGTCAAGCTGTCATCAAGTGCATTTAACCATCAATAGTGTGGTTATTTTTTGGCCATATACTACATCAGGGGCAAGCTGAGCCTGTCACCCAAGTGCATTTAACCATCAATAGTGTGGTTATTTTTTGCTATATCCTACATCAGGGTCAAGCTGTCATCAAGTGCATTTAACCATCAATAGTGTGGTTATTTATTGGCCATATACTACATCAGGTGCAAGTTGAGCCTGTCACAAAGTGCATTTAACCATCAATAGTGTGGTTATTTTTTGGCCATATACTACTTCAGGGGCAAGTTGAGCCTGTCACCCAGCGCCTAAAAAATAGGCCTCACATTTATATTCATCCAAATCTGTCATTACTGCTTTAGCTGGTCAAGTTATTTAGTGTCCGTCAAAGCACAGTTTTCGTTCTGGGTTGAAATACAATTCCCAATTTTGCAATTCTCAAAATTAGTGGTTTCTGCTGTATCAGGCCTACTTTAAATCTATCCCTAAAAGGGTATATTAGATTCAAGGTGCTGATAGGGTAATTCTCAAGAACTTCACACACACGCTACAGTGCAGATCCAAGTCTAATTCTGTGATTAAACGTATACCTGTCACCCAGCGCCTAAAAAATAGGCCTCACATGTATATTCATCCAAATCTGTCATTACTGCTTTAGCTGGTCAAGTTATTTAGTGTCCGTCAAAGCACAGTTTTTGTTCTGGGTTGAAATACAATTCCCAATTTTACAATTCTCAAAATTAGTGGTTTCTGCTGTATCAGGCCTACTTTAAATCTATCCCTAAAAGGGTATATTAGATTCAAGGTGCTGATAGGGTAATTCTCAAGAACTTCACACACACGCTACAGTGCAGATCCAAGTCTAATTCTGTGATTAAACGTATACCTGTCACCCAGCGCCTAAAAAATAGGCCTCACATATATATTCATCCAAATCTGTCATTACTGCTTTAGCTGGTCAAGTTATTTAGTGTCCGTCAAAGCACAGTTTTTGTTCTGGGTTGAAATACAATTCCCAATTTTGCAATTCTCAAAATTAGTGGTTTCTGCTGTATCAGGCCTACTTTAAATCTATCCCTAAAAGGGTATATTAGATTCAAGGTGCTGATAGGGTAATTCTCAAGAACCTCACACACACGCTACAGTGCAGATCCAAGTCTAATTCTGTGATTAAACGTATACCTGTCACCCAGCGCCTAAAAAATAGGCCTCACATTTATATTCATCCAAATCTGTCATTACTGTTTTAGCTGGTCAAGTTATTTAGTGTCCATCAAAGCACAGTTTTCGTTCTGGGTTGAAATACAATTCCCAATTTTGCAATTCTCAAAATTAGTGGTTTCTGCTGTAGCAGGCCTACTTTAAATCTATCCCTAAAAGGGTATATTAGATTCAAGGTGCTGATAGGGTAATTCTCAAGAACTTCACACACACGCTACAGTGCAGATCCAAGTCTAATTCTGTCCGTAAACGTATACCTGTCACCCAGCGCCTAAATAATAGGCCTCAAATTTATATTCAGCTAAATCTGTCATTACTGGTGTGCCTGTATTAGTGTAATACGGTACCTAAATAGATAGCCAGATAGTGTTAGGTGTCTGTAAAAAAAGGCCTGAATTTGAATTCAATACATTGGCCCGAATAAAAATTTTCTTATTGTGGTGAACGGTAACAATGAGGAAAACATCTAGTAAGGGACGCGGACATTGTCGTGGTGGTGTTAGTGGACCCTCTGGTGCTGGGAGAGGACGTGGCCGTTCTGCCACAGCCACACGTCCTAGTGTACCAACTACCTCAGGTCCCAGTAGCCGCCAGAATTTACAGCCATATTTGGTGGGGCCCAATGCCGTTCTAAGGATGGTAAGGCCTGAGCAGGTACAGGCATTAGTCAATTGGGTGGCCGACAGTGCATCCAGCACGTTCACATTATCTCCCACCCAGTCTTCTGCAGAAAGCGCACAGATGGCGCATGAAAACCAAGCCCATCAGTCTGTCACATCACCCCCATGCATATCAGGGAAACTGTCTGAGCCTCAAGTTATGCAGCAGTCTCTTATGCTGTTTGAAGACTCTGCTGGCAGGGTTTCCCAAGGGCATCCACCTAGCCCTTCCCCAGCGGTGGAAGACATAGAATGCACTAACGCACAACCACTTATGTTTCCTGATGATGAGGACATGGGAATACCACCTCAGCACGTCTCTGATGATGACGAAACACAGGTGCCAACTGCTGCGTCTTTCTGCAGTGTGCAGACTGAACAGGAGGTCAGGGATTAAAACTGGGTGGAAGACGATTCAGGGGACGATGAGGTATGATGACCCCACATGGAATGTAGGTCGTGCCACTGACTTTCACAGTTCGGAGGAAGAGGCAAAGGTGAGACCGAGCCAACAGCGTAGCAAAAGACAAAGAGGGAGCAGTGGGCAAAAGCAGAACACCCGCCGCCAAGAGACTCCGCCTGCTACTGACTGCCGCCATCTGGGACCGAGCACCCAAAAGGCAGCTTCAAGGAGTTCCCTGGCATGGCACTTCTTCAAACAATGTGCTGACGACAAGACCCGAGTGGTTTTCACGCTGTGCCATCAGAGCCTGAAGCGAGGCATTAACGTTCTGAACCTTAGCACAACCTGCATGACCAGGCACCTGCATGCAAAGCATGAACTGCAGTGGAGTAAACACCTTAAAAACAAGGAAGTCACTCAGGCTCCCCCTGCTACCTCTTCTGCTGCTGCCGCCTCGGCCTCTTCTGCTGCTGCCGCCGCCTCGGACTCTTCCTCCGCCTCTGGAGGAACGTTGGCACCTGCCGCCCAGCAAACATGGGATGTACCACCAACACCACCACCTGCGTCAGAAAGCATCTCAACCATGTCACACGGCAGCGTTCAGCTCTCCATCTCACAAACATTTGAGAGAAAGCGTAAATTCCCACCTAGCCACCCTCGATCCCTGGCCCTGAATGCCAGCATTTCTAAACTACTGGCCTATGAAATGCTGTCATTCAGGCTGGTGGACACAGACAGCTTCAAACAGCTCATGTCGCTGGCTGTCCCACAGTATGTTGTTCCCAGCCGGCACTACTTCTCCAAGAGAGCCGTGCCTTCCCTGCACAACCAAGTATCCGATAAAATCAAGTGTGCACTGCGCAACGCCATCTGTGGCAAGGTCCACCTAACCACAGATACGTGGACCAGTAAGCACGGCCAGGGACGCTATATCTCCCTAACTGGACACTGGGTAAATGTAGTCGCGGCTGGGCCCCAGGCGGAGAGCTGTTTGGCGCACGTCCTTCCGCCGCCAAGGATCGCAGGGCAACATTCTTTGCCTCCTGTCTCCTCCTCCTCCTACTCAGCTTCCTCCTCCTCTTCTTCCACCTGCTCATCCAGTCAGCCCCACACCTTCACCACCAACTTCAGCACAGCCCGGGGTAAACGTCAGCAGGCCATTCTGAAACTCATATGTTTGGGGGACAGGCCCCACACCGCACAGGAGTTGTGGCGGGGTATAGAACAACAGACCGACGAGTAGTTGCTGCCGGTGAGCCTCAAGCCCGGCCTGGTGGTGTGCGATAATGGGCGAAATCTCGTTGCAGCTCTGGGACTAGCCGATTTGACGCACATCCCTTGCCTGGCGCATGTGCTGAATTTGGTGGTGCAGAAGTTCATTCGCAACTACCCCAACATGTCAGAGCTGCTGCATAAAGTGCGGGCCGTCTGTTCGCGCGTCAGGCGTTCACATCCTGCCTCTGTTCGCCTGTCTGCGCTACAGCGTAACTTCGGCCTTCCCGCTCACCGCCTCATATGCGACGTGCCCACCAGGTGGAACTCCACCTTGCACATGCTGGACAGACTGTACGAGCAGCAGCAGGCCATAGTGGAGTTTCAGCTGCAGCACGCACGGGTCAGTCGCACTGCGGAACAGCACCACTTCACCACCAATGACTGGGCCTCCATGCGAGACCTGTGTGCCCTGTTGCGCTGTTTCAAGTACTCCACCAACATGGCCAGTGGCGATGACGCCATTATCAGCATTACAATACCACTTCTATGTCTCCTTGAGAAAACACTTAGGGCGATGATGGAAGAGGAGGTGGCCCAGGAGGAGGAGGAAGAGGGGTCATTTTTAGCACTTTCAGGCCAGTCTCTTCGAAGTGACTCAGAGGGAGGTTTTTTGCAACAGCAGAGGCCAGGTACAAATGTGGCCAGACAGGGCCCACTAGTGGAGGACGAGGATGAGGAGGAGCTGGAGGAGGATGAGGATGAAGCATGTTCACAGCGGGGTGGCACCCAACGCAGCTCGGGCCCATCACTGGTGCGTGGCTGGGGGGAAACGCAGGACGATGACGATACGCCTCCCACAGAGGACAGTTTGTCCTTACTTCTGGGCAGCCTGGCACACATGAGCGACTACATGCTGCAGTGCCTGCGCAACGACAGCAGAGTTGCCCACATTTTAACGTGTGCGGAGTACTGGGTTGCCACCCTGCTGGATCCACGGTACAAAGACAATGTGCCCACCTTACTTCCTGCACTGGAGGGTGATAGGAAGATGCGCGAGTACAAGCGCACGTTGGTAGACGCGCTACTGAGAGCATTCCCAAATGTCACAGGGGAACAAGTGGAAGCCCAAGGCGAAGGCAGAGGAGGAGCAAGAGGTCGCCAACGCAGCTGTGTCACGGCCAGCTCCTCTGAGGGCAGGGTTAGCATGGCAGAGATGTGGAAAAGTTTTGTCACCACGCCACAGCTAACTGCACCACCACCTGATACGGAACGTGTTAGCAGGAGGCAACATTTCACTAACATGGTGGAACAGTACCTGTGCACACCCCTCCACGTACTGACTGATGGTTCAGACCCATTCAACTTCTGGGTCTCCAAATTGTCCACGTCGCCAGAGGTAGCCTTTTATGCCTTGGAGGTGCTGGCCTGCCCGGCGGCCAGCGTTTTGTCTGAACATGTATTCAGCACGGCAGGGGGCGTCATTACAGACAAACGCAGTCGCCTGTCTACAGCCAATGTGGACAAGCTGACGTTCATAAAAATGAACCAGGCATGGATCCCACAGGACCTGTCCATCCCTTGTGCAGATTAGACATTAATTACCTCCCCTTGACCATATATTATTGTACTCCAGGGCACTTCCTCATTCAATCCTATTTTTATTTTTATTTTACCATTTTATTGCGGGGCAACCCAAAGTTAAATGAACCTCTCCTCTGTCTGGGTGCCGGGGCCTAAAAATATCTGACAGTGGCCTGTTCCAGTGGTGGGTGACATGAAGCCTGATTCTCTGCTATGACATGAAGACTGATTCTCTGCTGACATGAAGCCTGAATCTCTGTTATGGGACCTCTCTCCTCTGTCTGGGTGCTGGGGCCTAAAAATATCTGACAGTGGCCTGTTCCAGTGGTGGGTGACATGAAGCCTGATTCTCTGCTATGACATGAAGACTGATTCTCTGCTGACATGAAGCCAGATTCTCTGCTATGGGACCTCTCTCCTCTGCCTGGGTGCCTGGGCCTAAATATGTGACAATGGACTGTTCCAGTGGTGGGTGACATGAAGCCTGATTCTCTGCTATGACATGAAGACTGATTCTCTGCTGACATGAAGCCTGAATCTCTGTTATGGGACCTCTCTCCTCTGTCTGGGTGCCGGGGCCTAAAAATATCTGACAGTGGCCTGTTCCAGTGGTGGGTGACATGAAGCCTGATTCTCTGCTATGACATGAAGATTGATTCTCTGCTGACATTAAGCCTGAATCTCTGTTATGGGACCTCTCTCCTCTGTCTGGGTGCCGGGGCCTAAAAATATCTGACAGTGGCCTGTTCCAGTGGTGGGTGACATGAAGCCTGATTCTCTGCTATGACATGAAGACTGATTCTCTGCTGACATGAAGCCTGAATCTCTGTTATGGGACCTCTCTCCTCTGTCTGGGTGCCGGGGCCTAAAAATATCTGACAGTGGCCTGTTCCAGTGGTGGGTGACATGAAGCCTGATTCTCTGCTATGACATGAAGATTGATTCTCTGCTGACATGAAGCCTGAATCTCTGTTATGGGACCTCTCTCCTCTGTCTGGGTGCCGGGGCCTAAAAATATCTGACAGTGGCCTGTTCCAGTGGTGGGTGACATGAAGCCTGATTCTCTGCTATGACATGAAGACTGATTCTCTGCTGACATGAAGCCAGATTCTCTGCTATGGGACCTCTCTCCTCTGCCTGGGTGCCTGTGCCTAAATATGTGACAATGGACTGTTCCAGTGGTGGGTGACGTGAAGCCTGATTCTCTGCTATGACATGAAGACTGATTCTCTGCTGACATGAAGCCTGAATCTCTGTTATGGGACCTCTCTCCTCTGTCTGGGTGCCGGGGCCTAAAAATATCTGACAGTGGCCTGTTCCAGTGGTGGGTGACATGAAGCCTGATTCTCTGCTATGACATGAGAACTGATTCTCTGCTGACATGAAGCCTGAATCTCTGTTATGGGACCTCTCTCCTCTGTCTGGGTGCCGGGGCCTAAAAATATCTGACAGTGGCCTGTTCCAGTGGTGGGTGACATGAAGCCTGATTCTCTGCTATGACATGAAGACTGATTCTCTGCTGACATGAAGCCTGAATCTCTGTTATGGGACCTCTCTCCTCTGTCTGGGTGCCGGGGCCTAAAAATATCTGACAGTGGCCTGTTCCAGTGGTGGGTGACATGAAGCCTGATTCTCTGCTATGACATGAAGACTGATTCTCTGCTGACATGAAGCCTGAATCTCTGTTATGGGACCTTTCTCCTCTGTCTGGGTGCCGGGGCCTAAAAATATCTGACAGTGGCCTGTTCCAGTGGTGGGTGACATGAAGCCTGATTCTCTGCTATGACATGAAGACTGATTCTCTGCTGACATGAAGCCAGATTCTCTGCTATGGGACCTCTCTCCTCTGCCTGGGTGCCTGTGCCTAAATATGTGACAATGGACTGTTCCAGTGGTGGGTGACGTGAAGCCTGATTCTCTGCTATGACATGAAGACTGATTCTCTGCTGACATGAAGCCTGAATCTCTGTTATGGGACCTCTCTCCTCTGTCTGGGTGCCGGGGACTAAAAATATCTGACAGTGGCCTGTTCCAGTGGTGGGTGACATGAAGCCTGATTCTCTGCTATGACATGAAGACTGATTCTCTGCTGATATGAAGCCTGAATCTCTGTTATGGGACCTCTCTCCTCTGTCTGGGCGCCGGGGCCTAAAAATATCTGACAGTGGCCTGTTCCAGTGGTGGGTGACATGAAGCCTGATTCTCTGCTATGACATGAAGACTGATTCTCTGCTGACATGAAGTCAGATTCTCTGCTATGGGACCTCTCTCCTCAGCCTGGGTGCCTGGGCCTAAATATGTGACAATGGACTGTTCCAGTGGTGGGTGACGTGAAGCCTGATTCTCTGCTATGACATGAAGACTGATTCTCTGCTGACATGAAGCCTGAATCTCTGTTATGGGACCTCTCTCCTCTGTCTGGGTGCCGGGCCTAAAAATATCTGACAGTGGCCTGTTCCAGTGGTGGGTGACATGAAGCCTGATTCTCTGCTATGACATGAGGACTGATTCTCTGCTGACATGAAGCCTGAATCTCTGTTATGGGACCTCTCTCCTCTGTCTGGGTGCCGGGGCCTAAAAATATCTGACAGTGGCCTGTTCCAGTGGTGGGTGACATGAAGCCTGATTCTCTGCTATGACATGAAGATTGATTCTCTGCTGACATGAAGCCTGAATCTCTGTTATGGGACCTCTCTCCTCTGTCTGGGTGCCGGGGACTAAAAATATCTGACAGTGGCCTGTTCCAGTGGTGGGTGACATGAAGCCTGATTCTCTGCTATGACATGAAGACTGATTCTCTGCTGACATGAAGCCTGAATCTCTGTTATGGGACCTCTCTCCTCTGTCTGGGTGCCGGGGCCTAAAAATATCTGACAGTGGCCTGTTCCAGTGGTGGGTGACATGAAGCCTGATTCTCTGCTATGACATGAAGACTGATTCTCTGCTGACATGAAGCCAGATTCTCTGCTATGGGACCTCTCTCCTCAGCCTGGGTGCCTGGGCCTAAATATGTGACAATGGACTGTTCCAGTGGTGGGTGACGTGAAGCCTGATTCTCTGCTATGACATGAAGACTGATTCTCTGCTGACATGAAGCCTGAATCTCTGTTATGGGACCTCTCTCCTCTGTCTGGGTGTCGGGGCCTAAAAATATCTGACAGTGGCCTGTTCCAGTGGTGGGTGACATGAAGCCTGATTCTCTGCTATGACATAAAGACTGATTCTCTGCTGACATGAAGCCTGAATCTCTGTTATGGGACCTTTCTCCTCTGTCTGGGTGCCGGGGCCTAAAAATATCTGACAGTGGCCTGTTCCAGTGGTGGGTGACATGAAGCCTGATTCTCTGCTATGACATGAAGACTGATTCTCTGCTGACATGAAGCCTGAATCTCTGTTATGGGACCTCTCTCCTCTGTCTGGGTGCCGGGGCCTAAAAATATCTGACAGTGGCCTGTTCCAGTGGTGGGTGACATGAAGCCTGATTCTCTGCTATGACATGAAGACTGATTCTCTGCTGACATGAAGCCAGATTCTCTGCTATGGGACCTCTCTCCTCTGCCTGGGTGCCTGGGCCTAAATATCTGACAATGGACTGTTCCAGTTTTGGGTGACGTGAAGCCTGATTCTCTGCTATGACATAAAGACTGATTCTCTGCTGACATGAAGCCTGATTCTCTGCTATGGGACCTCTCTCCAATTGATATTGGTTAATTTTTATTTATTTTATTTTTATTTTTATTCATTTCCCTATCTATATTTGTTTGCAGGGGATTTAACTACATTTTGCTGCCTTTTGCAGCCCTCTAGCCCTTTCCTGGGCTGTTTTACAGCCTTTTTAGTGCCGAAAAGTTCGGGTCCCCATTGACTTCAATGGGGTTCGGGACGAAGTTCGGGTCGGGTTCGGATCCCGAACCCGAACATTTCCGGGAAGTTCGGCCGAACTTCTCGAACCCCAACATCCAGGTGTTCGCTCAACTCTATTTACAAAGAATGGTGTGAAAAGGGAAAAACATCCAGTATGTGGCAGTCCTTCGGGAAAAAATGCCTTGTGGATGCTAGAGGTCAGAGGAGAATAGGCCGACTGATTCAAGCTGATAGAAGAGCAACGTTGACTGAAATAACCACTCGTTACAACCGAGGTATGCAGCAAAGCATTTGTGAAGCCACAACACGCACAACCTTGAGGCGGATGGGCTACAACAGCAGAAGACCCCACCGGGTACCACTCATCTCCACTACAAATAGAATAAAGAGGCTACAATTTGCACGAGCTCACCAAAATTGGACTGTTGAAGACTGGAAAAATGTTGCCTGGCCTGATGTGTCTCGATTTCTGTTGAGACATTCAAATGGTAGAGTCCGAATTTGGCGTAAACAGAATGAGAACATGTATCCATCCTCTGATGGCTACTTCCAGCAGGATAATGCACCGTGTCACAAAGCTCGAATCATTTCAAATTGGTTTCTTGAACATGACAATGAGTTCACTGTACTAAAATGGCCCCCTCAGTCACCAGATCTCAACCCAATAGAGCATCTTTGGGATGTGGTGGAACCTGAGCTTCGTGCCCTGGATGTGCATCCCTCAAATCTCCATCAACTGCAAGATGCTATCCTATCAATATGGGCCAACATTTCTAAAGAATGCTATCAGCACCTTGTTGAATCAATGCCACGTAGAATTAAGGCAGTTCTGAAGGCAAAAGGGGGTCCAACACCGTATTAGTATGGTGTTCCTAATAATTCTTTAGGTGAGTGTATATTTAAATCCAACACTTCCCTCAACAATATACAACGACAAAAAAGATAAACCAACATATGCATGCATAGAAAAGAGAGTGAAGTATATAGCATACATACAACTCACAACTTTTGTTTTTATTTTTTACAAAGGAATTTTTTTCATTTCATTTTGGACTATTTTGTCAGGGCAATTAAGCAAAATCTATCATCTATAATCACCCTGAGGGTGCTGCCAGATGATTTGGGCTTCAAAAACTGCATTAAAAAGCCTGATCATGTGGCAGCACCCTCAGGGTGATTATAGATTTTGCTTAAGGCTGGGTTCACATGGGCGTGTCCGGATTAGGTCCGGATGCGTCCTGGTGTATTGCGGCAAACCCGCGAGAGTAGGAATGCAATTGGAGTCAGTTTTGACTGCGATTGCGTTCCGATGTTCAGTTTTTATCACGCGGGTGCAATGTGTTTTGCACGCGCGTGATAAAAAACCGACTGTGGTACCCAGACCCGAACTTCTTCACAGAAGTTCAGGTTTGGGTTAGGTGTTGTGTAGATGTTATTATTTTCCCTTATAACATGGTTATAAGGGAAAATAATAGCATTCTGAATACAGAATGCTTAGTAGGTGATCAATTGAGGGTTAAAAAATAATTAAAAAAATTAACTCACCTTCTCCTCTTGTTCGCGTAGTTCCCGGTCTCTTCTTTACTTCTTTAATGATGAGCTGTGGGCTAAAGGACCTTTGGTGACGTCCGATCACATGCTCCAATCACATGGTCATCATCATTAAAGAAGTAAAGAAGAGACAGGGAACTACGCGAACAAGAGGAGAAGGTGAGTTATTTAAAAAAAAAAAATTTAACCCTCAATTGATCACCTACTAAGCATTCTGTATTCAGAATGCTATTATTTTCCCTTATAACCATGTTATAAGGGAAAATAATATAGTGAATAGACTGTCACCTAGCAACCATGCGTGAAAATCGCACCGCATCCGCACTTGTTTGCGGATGCTTGCAATTTTCACGCAACCCCATTCACTTCTATGGGGCCTGCGTTGCGTGAAAAACGCAGAATATAGAGCATGCTGCGATTTTCACGCAACGCACAAGTGATGCGTGAAAATCACCGCTCATCTGAACAGCCCCATTGAAATGAATGGGTCGGGATTCAGTGCGGGTGCAATACGTTCACCTACCGCATTGCATCCGCGCGGAATACTCGCCCGTGTGAACGCAGCCTA